>NC_053451.1:63086523-63217328 GCF_015227805.2 Hirundo rustica
CAAGTGCTTTTCAAGGAATGAAAAGGAGTTCTGTACCAATTCATTGCAGTCCTTGTCTCCAGGAGAACCTGGGGCTTCTGTAGGAGCAGCTATCACTAAGGCACTTTTGTTCTTTAGTTCACCCTGTCTGAAGGCAAAGGACAGCTTGTACAGTCATCTTCCTCCATGTTATATTTGCACTTCTAGCATAACCAGATAAGTAAAAAAAAATTGCATCTACCTGAGCAGAACATCATCCAGCCCATGTTTGATATCTGTGTGGTATCAGTATCCTTTTCATTCCTCAAGTATCTATTCAGTCCACCTAGAGTTACTAGTGGAGATCAAGTATGTCAAAACAAACTGCATTGTCTCACACTGTGGCTCTGTTTCAGAGGGGATTTGTCCAATAAAACATAAAAGATGTCTCAAAAGCAATAAAGTACATTCAAAATCAACAAACTACTAGCCTATGCACACTAGCTGCTTAGCTATTATTGTTTGGATATTTTTGCTCATCATTTGAGGAACAACTCATGCAGAAAAATGGAAATTTTCTCACGGAAGAAATGGCTAGGATCAAGTAGCCAAATTTTGGTCTTTGGAATTTCTCTGCAAAAATTGCATGGATTTTTTTCCTTGTTCAGAGATTAGGCTTGCAAGTGTCCCCTGGCATTTTGAGGTTATTTATGATTGGAAAGAAAATAATGAATGCACAGAGATTGGTTTAATAAATTTATGTATACAACAGTGCCGTAAAAATACTATTTCAGGTTTAAATGTTTTTTGTTTTTTGTTTTTTTTTAACAGAAACAGATTTTTACTTTATGTCTTTTCATGCATGCAACTGTGCCTAGATATGTGGTTGCAAACAGACATAAATATAGATATAAAACAGATATAGATAAACAGATCATCTTAAGGAAATAAAGAAAAACTCCACATAAAAAGCACTAGCTTCTTAGCTGGTTGAAAGCAGTGCCTCTCTTTAAGACAGAAATTGGCACCATCCCTAGAAAGAATCACGAGAGAAGCACCTGAGAAATTCTGAAAATAAGAATTTCAAATAGATGGCTAACTCATTGTTAATGCTTCTCTATGGCAATTACACTCTAAAGGGGAAAAAAAAAAGTAAGTAATTTCATATTCATGCCAGAGAGTAAAGGCTTGTAACAGGAAATTGCCTTTCAGATATAGAAACTCCTGAACCCAGCAGCAACAATAACAAAACAAAAACAACCAACCAACAAACCAAGCACAAAACCAAAACCCCCCACCACCCACACACAGCAAAAAAAATCCCACAACTTGGAGCAAAGTGTAAAGTACCCAAAAGCACTGAAATGAAACATCACTGACCATCAGAGATAATTTTTACTACAAAAATGTTGATAGATTCCCTAACACTAATAACATTTCTCTGTATATAAGTTTTAGTAACCACTACTTGAAAAATATTCAATATACTTGCTCTGCTTTGACTTGTGTACTTTAGCTCATAAGGTCACAGCAACCCTCTTATCAGCCAACAGCAGAGCAACACCAGTAATAGGAGATGTCATCTTAGATTAATGCAAGTGAAAATTGCCTGCAATTTTTTATACTTCTGTCTCTTGTCT
Source organism: Hirundo rustica (assembly GCF_015227805.2). NCBI lineage: Eukaryota > Metazoa > Chordata > Aves > Passeriformes > Hirundinidae > Hirundo > Hirundo rustica. The sequence continues at coordinate 63,088,122 of NC_053451.1, forward strand.
GCACTTTAAAGTTTCATTTTTATCTCAGAACATCCTTGGTCACACCACTGCTGATACTTCAGGAAAATATTTGAATGTACCATAAGAAATGATTATGAACTTCAGTAAAAGTTATTTCTCTAGAATTTTTGAGAAATCAAAGAAGAATGCAACCCAGGAATTACATGTGGATCAAAGTAAATATATAGGCTTCTGCCTAAATTTGCTCTCAAAATACACTTACTTACATTTCAGTTTTATTTTACTCTAGACATTGATCCTCTTGGCAAAGTATCAGCCAAAAATATGGATTTTTCCTACTCTAACAGAAGAGTGATCAGAACATTTTTGATATCATTAATAGAGTAGATAATTTTGAATTCTGCATGATGCTAGTATAGTTGTGGGGTTTTTGTTTTGTGGGGTTTTTTTGTTTTGTTTTTGTTTTTGGTTTTGGTTTTTTTACTGAATGCAACATGAATGTTATATCTTTGCATTGTTAGCAGTTTGTATTGTAGTGTCAAAAAAAAAAAAAAAAAAAAAAAAAGGCAAGCTTCTTTTACTGTCTTTATTAGACTACTTGGAAAGCAAGAAGCCAAATATATGGGGCTTATGAATGGACACATATGAATACAGTAGAAATGCTGGAATTAATATAGCACAATCTCTTTTGAAAAAAAAAAATAAAAGACATGTAGGAAGTATAGGAAAGTATAAAAAATGTGTTTCATCTTTTCTCAATATTTTAAAACAAATTATCTCTCTAGAATTTGTTATTTTCATCTCCAATATTAAGAATTGAATTAAAGATTGAAGTGATCTTTTTGAAATTCAAAAAATATTGTTGTGTCCCCTCAGTCCCTGGTAAATAAAGTTATAGTGGAAAACCTTTAGCACAGAAAAAAACCCCAAACCACACATTAAAAATCTATTTTAAATCAAGTTTGAGGAGGTACTATTCTTCTCTGATTAAAAAATTTTCCATATAAAAGGATCATTATTTCCAGAAAGTTAACATTTTTTGTATGAAGGGTGAAATGTAAACTAAAATATACTCAGAAACATGCCTGCGATATATCTGTATTAGACCAGAAAGTGTGCACAGTAATCACAACCAACACTTTTGTCCATGTCACATCTCATTAAAAGGAACTTTGTGTACAACTATGGAGGACAACCGTATCAAGCCTAACACATTCTGAAGGCAACATAGTTGGAGGAAATGACAGTTTAGCATGGAAGCTGCTATTAGATTGCATATATTATTCATATTTTTAGCATAATTCTCATGTGGAAAGCAAGAACTGTAAAAAAGAGATAGACAATGTGAAAAATTCCACAGTAAGCAAGTACAAACTTTTTGCTGAAATCACAGTGTCATAGAAATACTGGACTTTATTCAAATTACATACATATAGATATATTTAAAGAACATATTTTTGTAATTTTAAAGGAAAATTATCGGCAAGAAGGAAAAGGAGAGACAAGAAATGCAGAGTGCCCGGTCTGTGTAAAGAAAGAAAGGCAATATCTCAAAATAGAAACGTTTTTAGGGAACATATTTTAATGTCCATGAAGTCAGATCTAAACACTTTGAAATTTATTTAGATTATGTATATACTACATCAAAAACAGCTAATGTCTTCATCAAGATATTAACTAACAGGAAAAGGACTGGAGAGATCCCTATCCAAGCATCTGAACAGAGATGACATAAAGTTCTCCCAGATATTTCAGGAGAGTAGTTTACTGAGAAGATTCTAGCAAATAAGTAAGGAAAAAAAATCGGTTTTTTTCCATGCTATTACTTCAAATTTTGGTGAGAGCAAAATAAGATACAGTGAAGAGACCACTTGAAGTGGCTGGATTTATACTCACATCATAACATGGTTGTAAGTAAACTAAAAAATAAAAGTTTAATACAGAAATATTTTACCCACAAATAAAAAGAAAGACTTAAAATCTAAATCCTTAAACAAAACACACAATAATAGAAATTCTGTCTCAAATTACAATAAAATTAACAAAGGCTTGAATTCTTCTGGTTTTAGTTGTGAAAGAGTTAATTTTATTCATAGTAGTTCCCTATGCTATTCTTTTGGATCTTTGACCAAAATAGTGATAAAAACATGAGAATGTTTTAGCTATTTCTGATGAGTGCTTACAGAGTGGCAAGGCTTTTCTTGCTTCCCCACCCTGTCACACCAGCAAGGACTGCAGGGGATACACAAGAGGCTGAAAAGGGACACAGGACAGCTGACCTCAACTGACCAAAGGGATGTCCCATGGCATATGATGTGGTGCTCAGCAATAGAAGCTGGGAAAGGAGGGAGGAAGGAAGGTCACTTGGAGGGATGGCATTTTTCTTTCCAAGTTATCATTATGCATGATGAGGCTCTGCTTTCCTGGAGATGGTTGAACACCTCTCTAATTACTATCCTTCCTATCATTTTAGAAAAAACAAGACAATTCAGAATGGCATCAGAAAAATATTAAGATTGATTATAACCATGCATTTATTTTTCTATTTAAAAAAAAATCTATAAAATTCTCCAAATATGTAATTATCTGTTTTATATGACACGGGGAAAGTTTGTGAAGACCCTTTAAAATAAGAGGAGGCAATGGAAAATACATTTGTCTTATTTAAAAAAAAAAAAAAAAAAAGAAGCCTCTAGCTGAAGTTTATACTCTGCATGTGAGAAAGGGAGATAGCATTTAACTTCTGAACTACCATCAATTTCATAAATTCACATAAAAATTATATTTTGCATTATAATTGAAATTTTACATATTTTCTTGAATGGTACAGATCAAGATACTGCCAATATACTATGAGTATAGTAAAGAAAACTGTAAGCAGAAGCATTACTGGACAACAAAGAACCAACAGCGAGACCTTTTAAAATTACCCTAATATTATGAACAAGTTATGGTCTCTTGATTGTAATTTGCACCTTCTCAGACAAAAAGCTAATCACCAGCTAATTGCTAATCCATAAAATCACACATCATTAGTTCCAGTATTCATGAAACAGCTTGGTTAAAAAATGTAAACGTACTTCCAGCAAGAAATAAATATGCATTAGTGTAAAATAGTGTTTGTATTTTTTATTTCACTATCTTTTTTAATTAAACACCTTTAATTTTCCAGGTAGTGAACAGTCACACAGAAAAAGTTAATTTTTAAGATTACATTAATCACAGAATTCTACCTGTTTTGCAATAACTGTGTGTTTATAACGGCATATTCTTCTGTTAAACTAAAACTTTACAATACATTTTGTTTTGAGAGGGCAATTTTTGGCTTGTCTGTGTGAAACACATACAGGAAATTTTACAAGATATGTAACTGTGTCACCTTTTTAGTTTTTTTCCTATTTGCCATTTACTTATGTTCTGCTTATTATTAACCCTGTTATTAGTGAGTGAGCTCTTGTATAGTAATGAATCTACCAGACCTTTTTTGTGAGTACATTTTTTCAGTGCATTATGCTCTCCAAAGACTTAGCAAGGTTTGCATATCAAAGCTTCTCCCTGCAGACCCCTAAGGGATTAATTTCTCCATAGTAACACTAGACCCTACAGTATAATGCTTGATTTATTTTTCTATCAACTATTGTTCTATACCTACACAGTCTTTTCTATTTGTTACTGTCTAGAGGATACAGCACTGACCTGCCTGCTCAATGTGCAGAGATTCATGCCTGCAAGCACTAAGGCTCTATAAGACTTATCCCTGTGCCTTTACTTGTCCTATCAGCAGCTCCATCTGCAGAAATACATTCTGACTGGGTAAGCCTGAGGTAGACAGTGCTTAATTCTCCATTACAAAATCTTCCAGGAAGAAGAGAGAGATTCAGCTGCAGGGCATCCATCCTGTCAGCACCCTATTATCCTAACACAACATTTCATCTGTTACTGGTTTTAAGCTGGCCTTATTCAGTCTGACTATCATGTTAGAGCCTTGTTCTGGCTCACTGCACACAGCATATTTTTTTTTTATTCTGAGACTCCAGGTATTTGTCATGTACCTCCTGATTGTAACTTCATCACCTATGAACAAATGGAGTTAAGGAGATTTCTAATACTTGAATTAGATGTTAAAAATTCAAAATGTGAGCTAGTTTTATACTGGGAAGGAAAACAAGTAAACCAAAGAGCAACAGCTATTAATAATAAGATAAAAATATATAGTTTCTAGATTTTACTCTCCCATAACTGACAGAATGGATCCACACTTTGCACTAATATGCAGCACAGGCACGTATAACAGATATCTGTGCAATGGATCAGAAAGATCACTTTACATTTGCCATTTTCCTCTACATACTTTTAATCCACCAAGTCTTCTGGCACCATGTAGTAACTTTAGCACACAGAAAAAATTGATCACAGGCTACAGAATCAATAACCAGCACACAGAAATAAGGAGATATTAAAGTAATTAGCAACCTATAATTTATGAAACATACAACCAATTTTATACAATTTAAGGATTTCATGGAATACTTGTGAAAGATATATCTTTTTCAAAACTTCATAAGAATTCTGACTTCATCCAGTTGAAGATGAGGGTGTTTACAAAGTTTTGCAAAACATAGCTGAGGTTTCAAAAGAAGAAACAGCAGAAAAAATACATCAAATAGAAAGTCAATAAAAGTTTGGAACGTTACAGTGATTTGAAAATTTCAGATTTGAATTTCTATTTCTGTGTTTTTATTCGGTAACTTCATTCAATGTTCAAGTTTATTCTTCCTATATCCATAGAAATATAATTGTCTTGTGTCTATTGTCTCTTTTTTCCCATCTTTAAAACAATGTACAAAAGCCCACTAATGGTCTGATAAAGAACAAATTTTCAATTTTTTTTTTTTTTTTTTTTTTAATTATGGGATATTGAAGGCTATTGAAACCAGTTAACAGAATTTAAAAAAAAAAAAAAAAAAAAAAAAAGTTTCAGAGAGTAAACCTTATGTCATTCTAGCTACATCTATTAATAAACTATTGAGGAGAAACTGTTGACCTGATTAAGATATATAGATCTGACCTCCGGCTTCTTCAAAGGTAGTATAAAAGTGTAAAGAAAAAATATTGCATTCTGAATCAACTTTTAAGTTTATTGTGTGACTAGTACCATTTTACAGTCTTGGAAAGATTTACACTTTTCCCCAGGCCTAGGTCACCAATGTTCTTATGCCATCAAGGGTTAATGGTTGTTTCACTGTTTGAGGAAGGCACTGAGAATATCCTCATAAAGAATCTGCATGATTAGGTCTTTACAACCAGCAGACCTGTAAATGAGCACTGCAAACAGGCTTTGTGCAGAGAGCATAATTCAGTAGAGGAGGTGTGATCCTGAATGCACAAGTATGCCCCATGCATTATTGTGAAACTGAATTTCTTAGAACTTAAATTCTCTGTAGCCAACAGAAACAACAGCTTTGAAGTGTCCTTTTCTATTTTTTTTCTCACTGTTTTTAAACTCTGCTGATCAATAATATCAAATGATGATTAGTGTCTAGTGACTAGCAAATCCCACTATGTTATTCTACATATTTCAATATGAAGTAGTGGAAAGTATTTAAGTAGCTTAAAGTACAGAAATAGCAAAAGGAAGTATTTCTGTAATGAAAAATACAATTACTGTGAAGTCTTCTTGAGAGATGAAGTAGATTTGTGATTTTTTTAAAAAAAATAATAATTAAATAAATAAATTTAAAAAATTATGTACTTGGATTATTCAATATTAAGCAATTCTGTAGAGTGAGTCTCTTGACTGAAGTCAGAGAACAGAACATTAATGGGTAAGCTGATACTGCAAGTAAAAAAAAAAAAAAAAAAAAAAAAAGAAAACATCACTGAAACACAGCTGTGCTAATAATTCAGGTTGTTGTTTAGGGTTTTCCAGCAGGCACACAGTTAGGGTGGTGTTGTTGTTGTTGGTTTTTTTTTTTTTTTTTTTTTTTTTTTTTTTTTTTTTTTTTTGTCTGTGTGTGTGTGTGTGTGTTTGTTTGTTTGTTGTTTTTTTTTTTTTTTTTTTCTCTCTTACCATCATAGTCATCATGTTTGGTTAGTGAAAGGTGGAGAATTGTTTCTCACAGGGAAAGGTCATTTCAAGGAATTTCAGAAATAAAGTGAATCTATTCTCAAGAACAACGTTGGAGTCTTATACCAAAGAGAGACTGAAATGTGTTTTTTTCATTTGTAGCTTCTGTATGTCAGAAAGATTTAAATTGCAGAATAAAAAAATAATGCAGAATAAGATTGAGTTAAAATTGGGAAAAAAATATCATGATCGTGAGAAAATCCATCTACATTGTAAAAACGATTGATGCAATTGAGTTTAGCTTTTTATTCAGAAATGCAGTTATGATTTAAAAATTTTGTTTTGTCATTAAAGTACAATTAGAAGTGTAAGTCAATTCTGTTGGAACTCCATGTTTATTTGAAGTGGGTGTCGTATGTGTTTAACTACAGTCTGGTTTGCGTTCACAGGCCATTCAAATTAGCAATACACTTTCTCAAAGTGAAGACAAACCTTGAAGTGATCCTGATAATTTATACTCAAAAGATTTTATTATTATCCAGTGTTTTATTAAAAGAATTATTAATCCAAAAATTAACATTTTTTCATTGTATCACTCTACCTATAATATTCAGGGATGTAGTAAAGACAATTTCTATCCTTTGTTGTTTAATCTTAGCATTAGTTTTAATGAAGTTTTAACTGGGTATTCACTTCTGCCTTTATAATATCAAGAGTATTCAGATTTGTATTGCAGAAAACATAATTAACATAAACCCTGCAGTTGAGGCTTATAACAGACAGCAAAATATTTAGTCTGGATGTTTGTTGTACATTTTATTGTCAGGATTTAGCCAACATCTGACTTTAAATGTTACTATTGTAACAATTGTTCAATGACTTCAGTTGTTACTATTGTGAGAATGTGGGTGTCTAGCTAGTGAAAATTCAAACAAACAAATAAAGAACCAATGACCACATGGTGACCATAGAAACAGTGACAAAAGGGGGAACCCAGATAACCAAAATCAACTGCTCCTAAGAGGAATAAATTCTAATGCCTGGGAATATCTGTAGCATCATTTAATTTTTAAAATATGTGTAGTTTCATTGACCTCATAGATTGTTGTGCTATGTACAACTGTTTCACCTATGGCTGCTTTTCATTATGTTTTGTAGCTCATGCTACTTTTAAGTTTTAATTATTTCTTTTTGGGCCTTTTTTTTTTTTTCTTTTTTTTTTTTTTTTTTTAGACAGTTTAACTTTTAAGTATTCAAAATATGAACTTTTTATTTCCTGAAAATCTAAAAGCCAAAATAGAATTATTAGCAGTTAAATATATGTCAACTTTTTAAAAGGAGAACCTCATTTGTAGGAATATAAACCAATTGTTAGGAGGTAGGTTTCTGAAGTAATCATTTCTGTATTTAAATATTTTCTAAAAAAAACCTTTTACTTCTTAGTAAATATTTAATACATATTCATACGAAGCTGATACATAGATGTGAATTTTTTTGTTTGTTTGTTTGTTTGTTTAAATTAGATAACTTTCCTTCTATTTGTGACTAAGGTTGTTTCAATAGCACTTATCAGAAGAGAGCCAAGTATTTTTAGTAATATTCAGAGGATGACACAGGGAACCTTAAACAGTAACCTGCCTTAAAACAGTGATCTTTAAAAACACTTCATTTGAATCATAATATTGTTGTTACATGCTAACCCTGGATGTAGAAAGAGATTCAAAGTTACTTATGAGCAACAGATGCAATGTTTGACTCAGAATAAAGAAATTCAGTAGACATGGAAAAAGAATGGAGGTAACTCCAAGGTTAAAGCTAGGAAGAAGACTGTATATAGTATCCAGACAAAATAGTACTCACCTCTATTGCTAACACTGCTAGTGCCAAGCCGTTTCCTAAAATGTTAAAAAATTCACTCATCCAAAGATACAGCTGGAATTATTAATGAGGGTTGAGTGTTTTTTTGGTTGTTTTCCCTATTCCTCATCCAATAAGGGTATATACACAAAAGGTAAACAAGCTTTCGTTGTAAAAGGTAACCCTCCATACTCACTTCTTTGGCTTTTCTTTGTGTATAGCCTAGGAACTGATGCTATGCATTAAAATGACACATTCAGATTGTGGGGCCTTTTTTGGTCTTTTCTGAACAGCAGTCTGCTGCATTTCACTGGCAGATTTTTCTGTCAATTATTCATGTAGGTCATAGACACACAGAACAAGGTAGCTTGGAAGGGACTTCCAGAGGTAATATTGTCTAGGCTTCTGCTGAGACCAGGGTATTTTGAATCTCTACAGTGATGGATACTACACAGGCAACCTCTTCCAGTGTTTGACCATCTTCATGACAAAATATAATTTCCTTATGCTAAGTTGAAATGTTGCATATTTCAACTTATTTTGCAACCCATATTGCAACTCATCATTTACCTCTGCTCCCAGTTTACAAAGCTTAGGCAGCTTTGTCTTTTGCTCTGCCGTTATAGACAGCAGTGTCTCCTCAGCTCATTCTTCCCACCATTGAACAGGCCCAGCAATCTCATCTTCTCTTGATTTGTCAAGCGTTCCAGCTTCCTGAATATCTTTGTGTCCTTGATGGGCTTGCTTCAGCATATCCAACCTCTCTGGTAAATAGGAGCCCAAAACGTGGTGCAGTATTCCAAGCGCTGTCCCAAATTTTACTGGCAACTTCATAAAATCAGAGAACTTTGGCAAAAGTTTGGAACAGCATTCAGTCTACATAAAACATTTCACAAAGCATTAACTAAGACAATCCTACTCCGGAAACTCCAAACCCATCTGATTTTAAATTACTCAAAACTCCAAGAAGAGAGAATTAGAATGAGAAAGAGAGTAAGACAGAAAAGATACAGAAAAGGATAAATCTAACTACCACTCTTGGGTTCCAGCAGCGTCTCAGCTGATATAACTTCCAAGGAAAAGTAGGGTCATGACATATGTTTGCCTCATGCCTTAGTTTAAATACCCTTTGGCTTTCCCAGGCCCTTCCCCCAGGTGAGACTGCCTGTCTGGTGGCTGCTCAGGAGCTGGGGTAGGGGATCCAGAGGCAGGTGTGGAGCCTGGGATTGGCAGCCACTGCAGAGTGGCGTACAAGACCAGGGTGGACACAGCAGGAATCGCCTCACCAGAGCAAGGCCTGTCCTGTCCCTTCTACCACACACTCACACCCGAACTGTTTGGAATCATCAATCCTTCTGGTCTTTCAGACAGAGATAGTTGTACTTTGCTCAGGCAAAGTAAGGGCACAGTCTTTAGATCCTGCACTGGTCCTGCCACATGGATGGTCTGGAGCTGGGGTTTCAAGACAAAGAAAGCAAAAGAGAAAGAGAGAAGAAATAGAAGGGAAAGAGAGGGAGGGGGGGTCCATTCCATCCTCCTTTATAGTTCACCTGCAGCATGCCACTAGAGTTTTTGCACTGTTTTGCTTACACATGCACAGCCAGCTCCTCCCCAGGAAGTGAGTAGGAAGGCATAGAGACAGGAGTCTGAGTGTGAGTCTCAAGGTGGAGCAGGAAGTTGGCTTGGAACAGTGTAGACCCACCTCAGTGAGACCCTCTCCTCTGACCATGTACTTCCTGTCATAACTGCACAAATGTTTGACACAAAACATGCTTAGGTCTGATTCTCTACAGAAGGCTGCAATTAGGTCACCTCAAAGCTTTTTCTTCTCCAGGCAGAACAAATATATTTCTCAAAATCATTCTTCACAGAGTTGGTGCTCCATCCTTCTAATCTCTCTTCTGTACTCACAGAATGTACTCGGACAGGTCCATGTCCTTCTTGTGTTGGGGATCCCATAGCTGGATGCAGTTATTTGCCCAACAGGATGACAAGGATTTTTTTCAGGAAGAGAAATTTTATTTACCTTTGCTGGAGTCCATGAAGTTTTTCCAACTCAGTTTTCCAGCTTATTGATGTCCCTTTACACAGCAGCTCTCCTGTTTAGTGTGCCAGTTTCTCCTCCCAATTTTTTCTCTTCCATAAGTTCATGGAGGAGGTACTCTTTTATTGAAGCAGTCACGTCAGTAATGGATATATCAACTCTATTGGTCTCAGCATAGATCCTTGAGGGATGCAATTACTAACTGACTGCCAGCTGGATTTTGTGCTATTGGTCACTAATAATTCAGCCTGGCAATCAAGCTGATTTTCTACTCACCTTATCATGTACTTATCCAGTCCATCTCTTCTTAATTTGATTTTAAGAAGCATAGGTCAAAAGGCCTCGTTAAAGACAATTCAGTGGGCCAAGAACACTTTGTCCACAACCTTTTCCATAGACATAAGAAGTTAATTTTTAGTTAACAGTTAGATAAAAAACTACAACAGGAATTATGTTAGTTATGGTTCTTTAAAACAGCTACATTTAATAGTAGTGATCACTGAATCCAAATGAAAATAGTTTCACCACTGATTGAAATATCAGGAAAAGAGAGATTTGGCACACACTTAAGGTCTTTTCCTTGTCTGAAAAACTACAGCAGAAGGATTCCTCTCATTCTGAAACAAACACTAGCTGTTGGCTATCAGAAAGAACTGTGCTGGTGCATGAGTCTCAAATATTTATCCTTATTTGTCAGAAAACATGCAACATGAAACACATCTTAAATGCCTACACTTTTCAGGAGGGATGAATCATATCAATCAATAATAATTGCCAAAAAATTATCTTAATTTACCAAGTCCTGGAGGGATAACTTGGCTATATAAGACTTGCTAGTGTAAGAACAAAGAACATAAGAAATATTTATGGCACACAGAGGTGTAAGGAGTTCAAAGCTTGTCTTTTGTTTAATCAGAAAATTCAAGAGTTTTCTTATAAATGTGTATTTGAACAGAACGTAAATGAAGATTTTTTTCTATGTAGCAGCTGAGAAGCATTATTTGTGATAACAAATAAATTAATAAACAAATAATCTGTCACCCTTCACATTTTTATGTCTTGTACTGGGATAGATAGCCATATTTCAGAAGTATTTTAATGGTTACCAAACATATGTAACAACAACAAAATAAAAAAGTGAGAAAATAATGTCAGATTCTGAGATACAATTATCACTTGTCAACTTACTTTTCCCTTTATTTTCAATAAATTTGCCTAATAAGGTAAGCATTATTTAGCCTTTTTCAGCCAACATCTAATAATTCCTCTTGGCCTTATTGGAAAATTATTGTTGGTAACCCACACAATGATGACAACAAAGTCTTCTAAGCATTGCAGAAAGGAACAAAAAATGACAAAAGGAATAATTGATAACATTTATATGGGTACTGTTTTCAATTATATTTCTTAGAAGTATGCTATAGGAAAGGATGGAGTTTCAAGTCTTATGAATATTTAGCATAGTTCAGGGAAAATAAATTATGTCAAATCTGAGATGCCACCACCAAAAAATGTAAAATAGTTCCATGGAAGTTAAGCACAATTCTAGGCTTTAGGTATAATTTCATAGCATCTGGAGATCCCTCTTTTCCTGTTATGTTCCAAAAAGAGTCAGTTCTTTGAGACAAAGTCAGAAGGGGATTAACTCTGTTACTTTTCTGAGGAAGACACCCAAGGGAAGAGGGAACTCTTGAGTATTTGGTGTTTCCCTTGCTGCTGAACAAGTTATAACCTAGTGCTTCCATAAACCCCTTACAAGGACTGGCTTTTTTTTCTTCAGATTTGCCAAGTATGACTAACAGAGCAATGCATTTACATGTAGTTAAGCCCACAGGGGTTTGAGGATTAATCCCTTATAAAGATTTCTGGTCCTCAAGTGTAAAGAAAATTATTCTAGCAGGAATGACAAATTTCCCCTCAAGGTGAAACAAAGACTACAGCTAGGAAAAGATTTAAAAGCAAAGAGAAACAACAATTCTGTATTGAGTCTGGTGCTGGCAAATTGGATGACATGGAAGATATTTAAAGAGTGTTCATCTCTTGAAAGCCTGTTTGTTTCTCTTCCTGGAATATGATTTGGCATGATGATAAACATCTGTAGTCCCATATGTAGTCCTGTTTGCAGAATACATATTGATAGCATGCCTATGAAATTAGCATGAGGACGGTTTAAAAGGTTAGTTATACATAAAACTGCATTTTGTTTCATGTTTCATTTGAGCACCAAAATATCAAGTGCTTTTAAGGAAAAAAAAAAAATCTGTATGTATTAGCAGTTAATAATGTTATATAAAAGATGTCATTCATATCTATCTCCAAAAGTCATACTACAGCTGCATTCTAATTAGTTCGTTACAAAGTATGTCCAAATGCAGCAACTGGGATTAATTGTTAAACTGCTCTCTATAGCATTAGAATGATTCTTGAGCATCAGGGAAAGAGAGAAAAAAAAAGTCTTACAAAGATAAAGTCGGTTGTCCAAGATTAGAATTTTGATGTGTTGCCAGGTCTGAAATACCAACATAAGAGAAAAAGTGTTTGGAAAACTTTATATTATGAACGCTCATAACTGGCACCTATCTTTATCTAAGGAAATTTGCAATGCAGAAAACAGATTTTTGGACATTTAATCATCCTAAAATGATTGATTTATCAGCTATGATATAAATATAAGTCAATTGAATTCTGTGATGTGATGTCAGCCTTGTTTATTATATAATATTTCAGCGGTTAGAGTACTCACCCCAGAAGTAAACAAGTTCATGGGACTTCCCTCATTCTGATTTGATTTGAAATAAAAGTTTCATCATCCTAGAAATGTTCACTAAATACTCACCTGCTCACTAATATACATTCTGACCCTGACCAGAATTTTGAGCCACTGTATAGATAATGCAAACTGTATAGATAATGCAAACTCAGAACATGACTATTACATTCCAGAATGAGACTTGATAGAGCCACAATCAAGCACACAGGCTTGATTCCATGGATGGAAGGAAGGATGGAATCAATTCCATCCAAGGAGGATGGAATCATCAAAACCATCCTTGATGTTTTTAATCAATGACTTTGTATTTTAAGATATTTAAACAGAGGAAGAAACTAAAACTCAGACACAGGGACCTGAATCCAAAGTTACAGAGTCAGTCATCCCTGTTGTGGCCTTCTGTTCTGGATCTGTGGATACCACACATGTGACGGCCAACTCATTTTGACCTAGATGAGTGGTAAAATCCAGAAATATATTTCCAGAAGTTCACATAGGTGCTTTGTAAGCCAGAGAGTCTTGTTTTAAATTTATATAAGCTGTAATTCAGCATGTAATTAGATGACTGCTTAGTTTATTCACACAAGTATTGTTATGCTGTTGTCATCCATAAAAGCATTCACTTGCTTAGAAGTAGATACATGGTACTATTACTAAATGAAACCTTTATCTGACTAGCTCATTTTCATGAATTTCAATTAAATAAGTTCTCCTTTTCTGTTTTTGTTTGTTTGTTTGTTTGTTTGTTTCAATAGATGACTTCAAAATATCATCATTACTTTCTAATTGCCAAAACTGCTGTTGACTATTTTGTCTCTTACTGACAAGATGATTTGAAGTAATTCAGCAATTTAAAACCTTCATTTGTTTCATCCTTTTCCCATTTAGGAATTAGACTAGTCTTTGTCCTATGCTCTCATTAGAACCTGTTGTAGCTCATCTGATTTCCTCTAACCCTCTGACTACATTAATTTCCTTCCCATTTTGGCTACTTTTCACTCCATGAGGTACTGGTTTCTGTACAGGTATTCTTGTCTTAGGGTATCTCTTGTTTTTAATCCTTAAGTCCTCAAATAGTGTTTTTGAACTCCTGCTATAAGGTTAAAAAATCCCATTTTTATTATGTCTATCTACATGAAGATTGGAAAGATGATCTGTCTGGAGTCAGTTCAGACTGGCTATGTCATAGAGGCTGTCCTAAAAAAACCCACTGCCAACAAATGGGCACTTGCATGCAAAACTGCTTTATGTTTTCGAACTTGTCCACTTCCTCTGTTGTCTGTTTGGCTGCACAGTGGAAGAACTAGGACTAAGGTCAGCACTAAGGTCAGACCTCATTTATACTGACATGTCTCAAATACTTACAACAATAACTAACAATATTGGGAAATAATGTTTAAAAATAACTGGCTGTTTTGGATTAATTTAATCTGCACTGCATAACATAAGCAACTGAAATAATGAAGTACTGTAAGAGTAAAATGCTCTAGGCTAGATACTTAGAGATGAAAGAAAACTTGACAGAAAAGCTCTGTTTTCCTCAGCCTTCAATAACACTTTTTTCTCTTCCTGTTTTTCTTTTTACCCAGTGTCAAAGATAACACTCTTGCCAAATCAAACCACTGCCTCTTTGGATTGTAATTTCTGTCAGCAGACAACCCATTTTAAAATCATCTACATATCTTGATAATTGCTGCATCAAGGAAAGTTTGTACATGAAAATAGAACAGGACTTCAGGACTGTAACTCTTTTGAGGTCCTAAATCTCTGACTATATAAATAAAAATATTCACACAGCAAATCATATGAATCTTTATTCTTGATACATTAACATTAAAAGTTTAATGTGAATTGAATTCATATTGATATCTTTCAGGCTACCACAGAAATAAGAGACTAGACAGAAATACACAATGACAACAGTAAAAAGTCGCTCAGTGCTTTGTGTTTTACCAGGGACTGATCTGTGTGGCTGGTCTGTTTTTTTGTCCCTTGCCTTCATTTAAGAGGGATGAAAGAGCCCCATGATGCGTCTGTGATATTATACTGCAGAATATCAAGGGTTTGCCATCCAAACATATAAATAAACAGCTACTCATGTGCTTACATGTATTCATTAAAAATACAAGACACACCATGGAAACAGACAAAGCTGCTGGGCCACACATACAAGTGGATACAGGCTGCTAAAATGACCGCTAGAAAAGTCTTTGCTGAAAGACTGGGTTAAGTGAAGAATGAGCTGAATCAGCTGATTTTTCTTTTCCCCAGGGGGAAAAAAAAAGTTTATTGTTTTTACATTGTTAATAAACAAATAACTTCCTTATTTCTGTGAGCTGCTGTGATTCTGAACTACAGAGGGCCACTCAGGTAAAAGAAAAAGCTCAGCAGAGGAGAGGTAAGGGAGTGTTGAAGTAAATCCTAAAGGAGAATGTAGTATTTAAGTATTTTGAACCCAGATTCTGTTTTATTGAAACACAGTATATATTGAAATACATTTCCTAAGTTATCTCTTGGATTTTTATGGCTAATTCATAACTCAGTTGAAATGAATATGATAAAATGAGCTCGTAGTAATTTCTATAAAAACTTACAGTATAAGAAAATCCTTCTGATTTTTCTCAGATTAAATTTGAATGTAATACATTTTCTTCTTTGTTAATCAGAAATTTGCTTCCTCATCTCCAGTATGAACATGTTTACAAATTTTGTGAATGAGTCTACCGGACAGCATCTGGACCATGAGAAGCCCATTAGCATATTGCTAGATGGTATGATACAGCAAGAAAAGATTTATGTCTGGGAGGGTACTCAAAGGAGACACAGTGTTTCTAGTCTCATGACTACTTCTGCATCTAAATAATTTCCTTTTTACTTTTTTTATAACAAAATGTTATTTACCAATCTTATCTTAAATGGAAATTAGGCTGGAAAGTAATATTGATTACTTAGCTGTGAATTTCCTGAAAGGGAACAAAAGCATCTATTCCTCTCTGGCCTCTTTAATTATGATGTTCAAGTTCTAGTGAAACCATTTGCTCTGTTTATATGTGTGGTTGTTTTTTTTTTGTTTTTTTTTTTTTTTTTTTAATTCTCAAAGGAAAATATATCTTCCAGAAATTATTAAGAAACACTATTGTTCTCAGAAGACAACATTACATCTGTTTTTGAGAAATATGTGTCACATTTTGATATATTTTGTCAGGTTTAATCAATCCTGTTAATGTATGTGAGACATGATCCAATTCCACATGATCAGAATTGCTTCATTTGACATACCAGCATGTGACGTTGAAGGTCAAATTGCAAACAATAACAAAGAAACAAACAAAAAAACCTCTGTATTGTGTTAAAATATTTTAGATGAACAGAAGTAAAATTTTTAAAACAGATAAGGTTCTTAGATTTGAAATAGTTGCATTTTAACTATTTGTTGTATTTTGGGGGCCAAATCAGATTTTCTGGTATTATGAATTCAACCAGTAGTGTAACTCAGCACAGAGATGGAGCCTTAAGACTCTTTGGATTAATAACTCATTTGTAAAGACAGATAGAACAATCTGAAATGGAGAATGAGGAGGTGTTTGCCCTTTTGTTTGTGAAGTCTGGGTAGATAGAGTACTGAAGTGTATAGCACAAGCCCTTATGAATCCAAAGGTATTTTTTCACATTACATATGTATTTTCTATGAAAAATATGGACTAAAAGACAAAAAGTTGATTTATTCTGATTTCTGCAAATAAGCCCTAGCCAAACAAAAAAGCTCCAGCTTCTTATGGGGCACTGATAAAGGTGGGTATTTATTTATTAATTTACCTAGTTGATATCTGATTTCTGAAAAAAACAAGCAAGCAAGCAAGCAAGCAAGCAAACTGTTATAGCAGATTTTGCTTCAATGTATGTGAATTCACTAGAATTTGTGTAAATGTTTTCCTGTGAGCGAATTTACATTTACCATCCTCCATCTCTAGCAAAATTTACAGCTTTCCTTCCAAGAGTGACATATGCTGAGGTAAAGTTTTTGTCATAAAAAGTTTCTGGAATACTCAGTGTTTCAAATTTGTGTTGAATAAAGTTTACTGATATGGTTTAAGGAAGTTATTTATCAGAAGACTCCATAGTTACTGCTGGAACATAACAACGCACTACTAAGAAACCTGGACACTTTAGTTTCCTTTATTCTATACCTCACTGAGCTACCTTTTCTTTTATATGTTTACTTGCAGTAGAAGTATAGAAATTAAGAAATCAGAAATTAGTCCAGGCCTAAAACAATTGCCTGGTGCTCTCTGATGTTGGAGCAGTGAATAACTGCGGCCTGTGAAGGATCCCTAGCAGAGTAGATGGACAGTCCTGAGAGAGCTGCACTCCTTGGGAATCCCATGCCAGAGCACCTGGGAAGTGTGAGAAGGAAGGATCAGCAAAGAACCCCACATAATTACTGACCATAACCCCACATCCTCAACCTGTACTGTTTACAGTCAGTGAGTCTGATCTAGGAAAGTGGGGGAAGGAAAGCTGTGGTAAAGTTTGTGTTTTTTCACTACCCAAATCAGTAATTAAATTATATTCTTATTGTAAATAAATTGCATTTTTGACAAGTTCTGTCTCTGTTGCCTGTGAGAGTAACTGGTAAGTGATCTTCCTGTTTTTATCTTAAACCATGAGCTTTCTTATCCCATTTTCTCCCCCGTACCACTAGGGAAGGAAAGTGTGTGAGCAGTTAGGTGTGTGTTTGGCTGTTTGCTCAGGCTAACTCAACACAGATACACAAACATATTTTTTCTTTACATGTGACATATGAAGAAGTAGAGGTAAATGGTAATTATTTTTCAGTGGCAGAGGTTTTGTGCATGAGAAATTAAAAAGAAAGGGGGCAAGAGGATCATATTGTGGTAGTTGCACACTTGCAAGGATAAGCATTAATCCAAGTTTAAAAAATATTAAATTTAAATACTTGTATAAAACCATATTAAGTGTTATGGAAATTTACATCTAGATGTAGTGGTTTTATGTTTATTAAATTCTGGTTTCCAAATTCAGTGTAATGGTCTCAGCATTTATTTCTTTTTTGTGGGAGAAGGCTTAAGCATAAAAACAAATAAATAGTTTTATTGATACACACTAAAAGAATGGAAAAGTTGGGAAAAAAAAAAAACAAAAACCTAAAACAAAATAGAGTGAACCTTTAAAACACCCTTCCCTCCCCCTACAAACTGTTAATTTTCTTACAAAATAACAAAGAGATACAACTTGTGATTTTCAGTCAGTTTTACTATTTAAACATAGTATTTTATTATTTCGGGAGAGGAATTCTTCTAGAGTCTTAAGGAGACACTCACCACAAGACTACAACAATCTAGTGGCTCTTAATGTCACAAATCTGCAACCGCTCAGAATTTTTGCAGATTGTGCAGTTTTAACTACTAGTAGCTTTTCTTCTGGTTAGGTATGGGACTCTCAGTGTATTTGGGGTACTGTTTAAGGATGTTTCTTTTAGTACAAAATGAGTATTTTCTTCTTCTTCTATCTCTAAAATCATCTCTATCTCAAAAGAAATAGAGACCTCCTTTGACCCCAGGAGCCAAGGGCTTCAAATTACTTTTTCTCTAAAATAATTTTTGTCTCAAAGGATGAGACTTCTTTTTAGTCTAGGAGCAAGAATCTCACTTAAATCTCAATCATGTTAATTTTAAATTTTGATTAGAGCTAGCATTCTCTTAAGCAACATTAAGATGCTACAAGAAACAGTCTTTCTATAGATTACCTTAGAGAATTTTGGTTAAAAATATCTTTAATCACTCTGTCTAATAATTTTATTAGTTATTTTACTTTTGCTCTATTGACTTCATGGAGTGTCTTTCGTATGTCTACACTGTCTTTCTTTTCTCTGTCAGAGAAGGGTTAGGCCTTGGAAGCTTCATGTTGTTAGGAAAGGGTTAAATTTGCCCAGGCCTGCAGTGGCCATGTGATTTCTGCCCTGGGCAGCAGTCTCTCTCCTGATGCACCTCAGATTGGCTAGGGTTTCTTCTTTCCACTTTTTTCTTTCTTTGTCTGGAATCAAGGAGCAAGGGAGGGTTGGGGACTGGGGAGAGCTCTGCCCACCCCTCGGTGACAATCGAGGCAGCCTTGGCCCAGCTGGCCCATAGCTGATATCAGGGGCCCAGCAGTGATCCCTTCCTGCTCCGGGGGCTTCGGGGAAGTTTTAAAAAGTAGTTGATGTTAAGCTGAAACATCTCCTCTCCCACTGGGAGCCCATGGAGTCTGGCCAGGCCTCAGGGCCAGCTCCCCCCGAAGGATTGGGGCGGGGTGCGGGGGGAGCAGCAGGCCTCAACTCGATGTTACTTGTTCAGCTGACCAGGAGGAAATCAGGGTTTGTATGGGTGCTTCCCAAAGTCGCATTTAACATTTTCAGTAGTCAAAAAAGATGCTAATATCCTAAACTAGCCTTTTGATAGGTCCCAGTCCTTTTAAAACAATTCTAAGGTCTTGACAGGGAAAAACACTCCACATTCTTCTCTAACTAAAAATGAAACTGTGCCAACCTATGACAGTGGAAAAAGTAAAAAAATATCACTGAAGAAAGGCACCCTCTAACTTTTAAATTGAGCAGATTAATTTCACAACTTTCTCTTTGTCCATGCTTCTATTCATAGACCCTGGATTCATGGCAAGAGGATTTGGTTCTTTTATTATAATTCTCTTCTCTTCTCTTCTCTTCTCTTCTCTTCTCTTCTCTTCTCTTCTCTTCTCTTCTCTTCTCTTCTCTTCTCTTCTCTTCTCTTCTCTTCTCTTCTCTTCTCTTCTCTTCTTGTATTATAGATATCATATTATAATATCTATGTAGCACTTAGAAAAAATGCATATAAAGAGTACAATATATGATAAGGATAATAACTGTAGATATGAAACAAATCTTACATCGTATAAAGCCGGTTTGTTCAGCAGAAAATGCATTCGGATGCTGATCTTTAAATTCATTAATATAACAGAGAGTCTCATGTTTACAGAATATAGAAAAATAGTGTTGTAATTTGTACTTTGGGAATAATTAAATCTCTTTCTGTTAAAGGCTTGTTGAGAATATGAGGTTTTATTTTTATATCTTGCTAGCTGAGGTCACTCCTGAAACCTGATGACAATGTTTTTACCAATACCATCTGAAACAAATTGAGGTCAGTGTACATTTTCTCACTGCCTTGCTCTCCGATTTCTTCCATGAACTGGAGAAGGTTTCAATTTACTGAAGCACTGAAGTAGGTAAGATCCAATCAAAGTAAAAACAGAATCAATAAATGCTAACCTCAGATGGCTAAATAGTAGTGACATCAGACAGGGGAAAAGTTGTTTGCAGATCCCAAATACTATTGTTCTCTATGAAGTTATATGTTCTTATATTGCTTGTTTACTGAAATGTATCTAACATGTTCGAAAAACAAGATGGATCTTCCATCTAGGCTTGGAATGCACCTATATGCTTTTGTAAACATTCAGAAAATACAGACAATCCATGGAAGCCAGCTAGATGTCAATCCAAATTCTGCTCATTTCTGTAATATATTTCCCACTTCTATCTCTCCTAACATTTAGTGGTTGTTATAAACAAATTACACATTTTTAAACACTGTGATCTATAAAATAGGCATAAAATATTTAAAAAAAAAAATTTGCATTGAACTGGATACACAAATTAGGTTAAAAATTAATTTGTGGGTTTTTTTGGTGTATAAATATTCAGAAAAAAATATTTTTGTGTCAGCAGTATCATATAGAAAATATTATTTAAGAGGAAAAGCCATCTGTAGTTATAGAATAGTTATGGGTTTATATATGCTTTTATGTTTGCTTTTAAAACAAACAAATTTTTTGTTTCTGTTGAATATCAGTTAAACTCTATTATGCTCAGTGTAGCTCAGTTGCATCAGCACTCAAACTCTTTTCTCACTCATCAGAATTTTTTATAAATCAGCATTAACTATGAATTATCCATGAATTATATATATATATATATATATATATATATTCCCTCCCCCAAAAGTTGTATTAGGTTTTATGGCCTGGTTTTGGTATCAGGAGGTTACAGGGGAGGCTTTGGTGAGAGGCTAGTAGAAGCTTCCACCATGTCCAGCAGATGCAATGCCAGACAGTTGGACATGCTGCTGGCCTGTCAGGAATGATGTTAAAGTCTCTTTGATAATATATTTAAGAAGAAAAAGTTATTGTGTAGTTGTAATTACAACCAGAGATGAGCGGGGAGAACATGAGAAGAGCAGTTCTACAGACACCAAGGTCAGTGGAGAAGGAGAGGGAGGAGGCCATCCAGGCACTGGAGCTGAGATTTCCTTGTAGCCCCTGGTGCAGACCATGGTGAAGCAGCTGTGCCACTGCACTCTGTGAAGGACCAGAAGGATGCAGAGATCCACCTGCAGCCTGTGGAGAAGACTCACACTGGAGCAGGTGGGTGCTTGAGAGGAGTCTGTGAACCCATGGGAGGTGTGTGCTGGTGGGGACCTGCAGACCTGTGAAAAGCCCATGCTGGAAGAGGTTTTCTGCTAGGACCTGTGATCCTGTGGGGGACCCAGACTGGAGCAGCCTGTCCTTAAGGGACAGCACCCTGTGGAAGGGTGATCCACACTGCAGCATTTTGAGAATGGACTCAGATTGGAGAAGTTAATGGAAAACTGTCTCACATGGGAGGGTCCTCACACTGAAACTTTTCTCCCCCAAGCAGCATCAGGAACAACTTGTGATGAATTGACAATAACTCCCATTCCCTGTCTCCCCACACCACTGCAGAGAGTAGACAGAGCTGGGAAAGAGGGAGGGATAGGTTGCAGGTATTTTTAAGGCCTTATTTTATTTTCATTATCCTGTTCTGATTTTTTTTTAGCAATATATTTAATTAATAGCTCTAATTCAAATCTGTATTGTCCATGACAATATTTGGTAAGAGATATGCATTAGATGTCCGTATCTCATGGATGATATTGAAATATTTATCCATGATGATTTGCAACAGAATAAATAAAGGAGTGAAAATTTGCTTTCCTTTCCTTTTCTTCTTGATATCTAGGTAAATTATGAAAGCAGTGTTTGTGCACCATTATGTATTTATATCTTATAATGTAAATAAGGTGCATTTCTTAATAAATTTGGCATATCTCATAGCTCAAGACATTTTAGATATTTTTCCAATCCTCTATTAATGTACAATAAAAAAGTCATGTAAGTTGTAGGCTAGATGTTATTGTAAAAAGTCACTAAGTTCTCCTTTACTAAAGAAGGATGAAACATTACTTGACTATAAATATAGTCACAGATAAATATCTATTCAGTTCTTCAGAAGTGTATTCAATAATCACACTTCACTGCTTTTATTATATGGAAAATTTCTCTTTAACATAAACCTCTTATTTTGCCAACAGAATGAGGACATCTGGTTTTTATCCTTTTCATGGCATTTTTTATCTGTTAAATAAAACAAAACCATTGTCTTTTACCTTTCCTCCTTGGCCGTTTTCAACTTTTCATGCTATTCTTGCTTGCTCTCTTCTACTTTGACTATATATTTCTTTATAAGTGGGTCAAGAGAAGACTGAAACTTAGGACAGAAAAATCATATTGCTTCCTATAAGACACTTTCCTTTTTCATACAGAGAATATTTTTTTCCCTATCACCAATGTTTAATTTATGGACATCTGTAAACCTCCATCTTTTAAGCAGTAACGTCTCTTAACTGTAGTCTGTATTTTTTAATTGAATTACACAAAACTGAACTGTAAGACTGTACTACTGCTATGCACTGTTATACTTGTTGATTTCAAAGCATCTTTATTTTGCAGACTTTAAAGTCCAACCATCTAATCTGTTTGCAACCCCTCTAATTCAATTTAGTCAGATTTGTTGATGTCGTCAGCAAATTCTGGAACATGCTTTGTATTCTACTGGTTAACTCAATAAAAGTATTGAACAAAACTGTGACCAGACCAGAAAACTCACATACTAACCAATCAAAAAGTTGGCATCTATTCATTCAGTGATATTTTCAATCATTTTTGTATTTATCCCTGAAAATTTAATCGCATTATAATTCTCTGTTTTAATTTTAAGAATGCTGTCTTAGACACTTCCAAAACTTTTTTAAAAAAATTACATAATTATTCCACTGCTTCAATGTAGATAACATTGAAAAGTTTTGAAAGCTAGTTATGCTATCAAAAAATATTATGTCCCAATTTGTTAATGAGATCCAAACTCTGTATCATTGCATGCTAAAAATCAATTATTGATACAAAAAACATTTCTGGAAAGACTTATGTATTCACAGTAATAATTCTTGGTTCATACTATGTGCCTTTGTCTTGTTAAATATTGATAACTTCCAGCAGCAGAAAGAAAGCATAATTTTGCAAGCAAGGACCAGGCAGCTGGCTTAGTGATCCACTTTTATATGCTAAATTTCTACATTTTTCCCCCTTCTTTAAGACTCCCCCCCACCCCTTTCTTTAAGCCATTAACAATTATTGGTGGTTTTTTTTGGTTTTGTTTGTTTGTTTGTTTGTTTTTGGTTTTGTTTCTGTTTTTTTTTTTTTTTCCCCCAAGCCATTTCAGCTGCTAACATATTCAGGCGTGTGCAATAAGCACTGAATGCATTTGTGGTTTGACTTGAGCTGCATGGCTTCACTCTTCAAGGTTTAAAGGGACAGTCACATCATTTATTTATATAATGCCCTTACACATACAATGGAAGTACTACATCTCATTCCACATGCATAAAGACTTATGTAAACTCAGGATCCTATTATTTATATATAAATCACATTTGGTACAAAAGACCATTTAAAAAAGTTGTTAAAATGAAAATCATACACTCCCATTCTCAGCTACATTTATATGTATATATAAAAGATGTGCTATAGTCCCAAATCAGAAAGAGTATTTGTTGTGTTGACAAACATTATTTCTTCTTTAAAGAGATGAAAACTATGGTGTCCTGTGTGGTAGTGCAGA
This sequence comes from Hirundo rustica, assembly GCF_015227805.2. Taxonomy (NCBI): domain Eukaryota; kingdom Metazoa; phylum Chordata; class Aves; order Passeriformes; family Hirundinidae; genus Hirundo; species Hirundo rustica. The sequence continues at coordinate 63,111,832 of NC_053451.1, forward strand.
ACTGTTTTATTAGGTTTTTATAAGAAGTTTATGTTATGGTTCATTTCACTGTATCCCCAATTCTGTATCCCTTTTGTGTTGTCTGTATAATAAGGTGTTTTGCGTCAGTCCTCCCACTCCTCTCCTGACTTGTAACATCCTCTCTGGGGCAGCCTGTCTATCACTTTGAGGAGCCCTCCCAGGTTGCGAAATCTCAGGGAGAGGGCTTCAGGTGATAGGCCCCTGGGGGGAATTCCTTTAGCTTTGGATTTTAGTGGTCCAAGGCTTGGGGGTGGGCACACCTTGTTACCCCCTGAATTCCCTGATTTGTTGTCTTGTTGTGTCCTCCCTGGAACCCCTCCCCTGCTTATAGGGGGTAGGAGGGAGGAAAAAACTCTCTCAGCATCTCTCTCTCAGCGTCTCAGCCTCGGAGCTCTCAGCTCGGAGCTCAGAGCCTCTCTGCTCCTCAACTCTGGAGCTAATAAACATCTTTTTACCTGCTAAGCTGAGAGCCAGCCTTTTCTCTTCTACTGCTGTTGTTGTCACAACACTTTTGGGGTCCAGCTGCTAAGCCGAGAAGCCGAAACGAACCGGGACCATTCTGTGGCTGTGTTGACTCGAGCTAGCCAGAGGTCATCTCCCGCCCAGTGCGGGACGGAACCAGACACAGTCCCCAGTGTTCAAAAAGTCTAGATAAAATTTTAGTCCAAAAGCAAAAAATGTACTTGTCTCAGGTATAAAAACTGAATAGACTATCAGGGGTTTTGTTCTGTTTTGTGAGTTTTTTAAAATAGATTTCCTTGACAGTAGTTAATTTGTTTAAATATAAAACTTTTAAGACTAAAATATTTTCAGATATTGAAATATTATGTGGAAGTAAAGCAGACAATGTTCAGGCAAACTGTACTCTGCTTCAAGTGGATGGGCAGGGAGGAAAGATTTTGCAAGCATATGTATATTTCTGCACTCATAAAGCCATTAGCGTCTCCCATTCCCTTTGCTGCAATTGTACTATAGAATGTGCAGCAAGCATGGCATGACAAGAATACCTGAGGGTGTAACACTGTTATATCCAGGGTTTCTGTTCAGTGAGAGGGACTGCATCTGAGCTGCTAAACCGGTAATTGAGAGAAGGCTTTGTGGAATGTAAACAATCAAATATAAAGCTAGTCAAAGGGCATTATTGGGAAGATGGGTATGCTTGATCAAGGCTTAGCACAACTTGTTTTTTCTCACTGAGCAATTCATCAAGCATGAGCAATTTTTTTTTCTTTACAATAGAACCATAAATGCACAGTCATAAAAAGATGATAAACTGTAGTTGAGATATCAACTAAAGCTTTTTGCTGTTCCATTAATTTTCTTTACAGAATATTGTAATAAAATTTCACCTCTGGATTAAACATTTGAAGCAGTGGCACCTTATTACGGTATAATTAAAAGCAATCAGTTAATTTCTGAGTGATTAATGTCATATATTTGCTCTACAATATCTCAGTGGCAAATTTAATGTTTATTAAATGTCTTATCTGAAAAAAGCAAATCCTAAATCATAAAAACAGAACTTGCAAGTATTGCAGATGTATAGTACTTACGGCATCTTGCTACATATTTACATTTGTGAATTTAATCTTATAGATTTGGGCCAAAACTGCACTTACTATACCCATTTATAGGTGAAAAAAGACTGAACAAAACCTCCAAATGTAATTATAGCAACAATAGTATTACACTCCCCTGTGTTGCTGGCTTCTGCTGTGCACTGACCTTGACAGCCCAGGGATTACCTCCTGAATTCCTTCAGCTCCAAGACACAAGCTTCTTTTTAAGTGGTAAATCCAAGGAGCACTGAAATTCCCATCAGCTACTGTGGCTCTTTTTCCAGTTAGAGATTTAACCTTACTCCTGTTTGAAAAACAAGTTACTTCAGTTTATTTACTAAGAGCCACTTCTAGCTAATGAAATTAGTAGCTCTTGCCTCCCTAAGAGGGAGACAAATTAGAGGTTTATTCTTCATGGTAAAAGGTCTGGACAATCACTAACCATGTAAAGTTTAACAAGGGCAAGTACTGGATTCTGCATCTGGGATGGGCCAGTCCTGGTTATATGTACAGAAGGGGGAATGAGAGACTGAAGAGCAGTACTACAGAAAGGGACCTGGGGGTCACGGTCAGTGGCAAGTTCAGTATGAGTCAGCAGTACCCTGGAAGCCAAAAGGGCCCACTATGTCCTGAGGGACATCAGGCACAGTGTCTGCAGCCATAGATGGAGGTGACTGTCCGGCTCTGCTCTACACTAGTGTGGCCTCACCTTGAATCCTGTGTACACTTTTGGGCATCAAATTAGAAGAACAATATAAAGCTATTAGGGTGTGTCCAAAGGAGATGAAGATGGTGAAGGACCTAGAGGGGAAGCCATACATTAAGTCACTTGGATTGTACAGCCTAGACAAAATAAGAAATGTGAGACCTCATCGACGGCTTCCTCACGAGGTGAAGCAGAGGGGCAGACACTGATCTCTTCTCTCTGGTGACCAGTGACAGGACCTGAAGGAATGACTTGAAGTTGTGTCAGGTAAGGTTTAGGTTGGATATTAGGAAAAGGTTCTTCAGCCAGGAAGTGGGGCACTGGAACAGGCTCCCCAGAGAAGTGGTCAGAGCATCAAGCCTGGCAGAGTTCAAGAAGATGTTGGAGAATGTGCTCAGACAGATGATGTGATTTTGGGGATGTACAATGTCAAGAGTTGTCTCAATGATCCTTGTGGGTCCCTTCCTCCTCAGAAAATTCTATGATTCTTCCTCTTTGTATTGGATACATTCAAAGACTGTCCCTGCCATTCCTTACACTGCATTCCTTCAAGTTAGCTGTTGAAAAACTATTCTACAGATAACTGTGTTTTTTCTAATTCATGTTGGGAATTTACTCATTCATCATTTTTTGAACTTGAGGGTGACCACACTGCATCAGATCAGATTTTTTTCTCCTAAAATGGCCATAAACAGATACCTAAGGAATGGTAAAAGCAGGGAAAGCATATGATATTTCTTCCTAACACTTTCCCAGTATCTTCCTAATGCAGCCCAGCAGGCACTTAACTTTCATTGTAGCAGAAGCACACTGCTGACTTTTGTTTAAATTGTTGTCTCAAAAAAAATGATTTGTCTCTTTTCTGTCTTGGCAATCAGCTTCCTGTACTGTAAAATGGTGTTATTTTGTCCAATGTACAGGGCTATTGAAATTGAAGTTATTTTTGTCCACCCCTTTCTCTTGTCAGTTGAAAACCTTTTCAATGGCAGACCGTCCTTCAATGTAAAAGCTGTCCTCCATCCAGGGACATGCTGAAAGTGTAGTTTCCCTCATCATGCAGACCACTAATGAGGATGTTGAACAATATTGACCTTAGTATCAACTCTGAGGAGTAACTCAGGCTGACATATAATATCTGGCTAAAGCTGGGTTTTGAACCGCTGACTATTGTTCTTTCAGCATGGCAATTTAGTCAATTTTTCACTGAGCTTGTCATTCTATGTATCCAGACCATGTTTTTTCCAATACAGCTACCAGAAGTTGTGCTACGGGACCCAGTGTAAAAGATCTTGGCAACATTAATGCAGTAATTTCTCTTCCCTTGCCCACCAAGCTGATCTTCCTATTAGAGAAGGAAACCATTTTGGTGGGGCATCACTTCACCTTCAGTAAATGGCTGTTCTCAGTTGTCCTTTGGTCCTATGTGTGCCTTGATGTGGTTTCCAATCTTCAGCTGAGTAAGGTCTGCATTTCCCTGAATGTCTCTTTTTCGGCCATCTTGAAGGTGAGTGTGACCTTTGCTTTTTTTCTTTTTTTTTTTTTTTTTTTTTTTTGAGTAACCGGAAACTTTGCCTGACTGTCTCTGTCTTTCAAAGATGATGAAAGATGGATGTTTTTGTTGGGTTTGCATCAGTATCAGCCAGTTCTCCAATTATCTTTGAATGCTCTCATTCTTGCATTACTAATATAAGAGCAAATTTAAAGGAACTAATCCAATGCTAGACTTTACTAAGGAAATTCTCAAAGACAGAACATATCTAGATTTTGACACAAAATGTTTCTTTGTTTGTTTTTCTCCTAGAATCTGGTTTCATAAAAGCCTACTAATGTTTTGATTCACATTTATTATCACTTCCTTAAATAAGTATTTCAGAAGAAATAAAAAGAGAAGGAAAGGAAAATGGTTCTTTTTCATCTTTCTGACTTCAAAGATGAAGTCAGTTTTCTTAAGTCAAAGCAAATCTTAAACAGTAATGTTGATAAATAATGCTCCATTTATGCTGTATATGTATTTGTATGAAGAAAAAAAAGGTAAGAAAAGGATTATGTTTTGTCTTTTGCTTTTATATGTAGCTACTTAGAAGAAATCAAATATTCTTTAAACAAATATGTATGAAAGAAATTGCACACAAAAAGTCCAAACCATTTAGCTGTGCTTCTGGTTTTACAATACAGAAGTGAATAAGACAAACTCTTGGGAATTCTTCTTGAAAGGGATATTTTAATTCCTGCATAGAAAAGAAGACAGTTAAGTATTTATGGAATTGAATAATGCAGGAGTCAATATTGTGCCAACTTTTTATAAGCAATTAGTCTCTCTCAGCACATATATAACACTATGTTATACATTAATAATTTATGTACAGATAGATAGATAAATCCTCTCTAGATACTCTATTCACACTCTCCCTGTCTTTGAAATATCCCGCTATCAGATAATACTGAAAATTATAAAAAAAAAATGAACTAATTAATTTCTCTGCCTGATTTACCCAAGAAGTGAACATAGAACATATCTTAGAATGTATCTTCTAAGATTAAAAAAATAACTAGGTTATGACAAATATAAAAATATTGTCTTTATATAAACAGGTACATGAGGAAACAAAAATGTGATTTCACAACTGTCTTAAACTAATTTGTACACTTCTGTTGAAAGGAAAGGTCCCAGCACACTCTTTCGCCCTCTTCATTTTAACCATGCATGAACTTTGCCATAACTTCTGTAATGTGGACTGTAACAGTGTTTCAGACAAACCCACTGGTCTGCTTATATTTATTAGTTAGATAGTTAAAAAAATTTTGTGGTGGGAGTACTTAGAAGAGTGACAATTTAGGACAGTTTTAAACTAAAACCTAAACCAATTCAATAAGCATTTTATTAAATTCAATTATTAACAAAAGTTTTGGTTTTAATTGTTCATTTTTACACAGTTACTCCTTATCACCACATATTTAAAGCTGTTCACCCTTATCATCAAAGGATTACAACTGTTGTGAATTTACAGCGTTAGGGAGTTCAAATCATACTGTTATCACTGATGGCTGTCGTCCTTGGTGGCTCCATGTAACCAATATCAGAGTGGTTGGATGCAAGAACTGGGCAAAATAAAAAGGCTGCATTGAAATGAGTTTGATGTCTTTGCCAATTTACTTCACTTATGCTGAACAGGTGGTTCATGTCCCCCTCTAATAAGTGAGGTGTCTCACCTGCTACTGATCCAGCTTATTTTTTGTTGTTTCCATTTATGTCTCTTGTATATGCAGGAGAATGCACGGCCTGTTTGATATTCTACTTCCCTTGTCATTTTTTCTTCTGTCACTTGGATGCCTCATGGTGCAGCAAACCCAGTCTTTCTTTACCCTTCGAACCATCACATTGCTCAAACATTTATTTAAAATAATTTCTGTCTGGTTATGCCATCACAGTATTACAAAATATTTCCGTACTATGGCAAGTTACACTATTTCAGCATTTGGGTTCAATTTGCAATATTATATGCTGATTATGGCATTCTCCATTTATAATTGTTGCAATATTCTCTCTAGCAGCAGAAAAAAAAAAAATAAAGAAAAATAAAAAAAAAAAAGAGAGAAATTTTCAGTACATAAAAGTTTTACTGAATTCTCTTTCCCAATATCTTTCTAAGTGAAAATCTGTACCTTTCTTTTTTTTTTTTTTTTTTTTTCTTTTTTTTTCTTTTTTTTTTGGCCAAAGGTTTTATAAATTTGTTTGATGGTCACTTTACAACTCAATAAAGTAAATGTAATAAAATAAAATTTCAAAACTTCTTCAGTTTGATCTGTTCTTCAATGAGTAGAAAATGTTTAAGCTTATGAAGTATCATTGTTGTACCAGTAAAAAAATTAAAGGGCCAAGGAATTAAAAAAATTAAACTTTTGTCACTCAGTAGCTTGACTGAAAATTTAGTTGGAAATTGGCTCTTAAATTGCAGTGCTGAACTGTTGCAACATGATTATAACCACTGTCTCAAAGATCCCAATTCTACTATAATGTAATAATTTTCAAGCCTTCCATGTCTTTATTCTAACAAATTTGCAATATATTTCTATTTAAATAGTATTTTTCTGTTCTATAATTTATATTTTGATTCTCATGTATTTCAGAATTCCATCCACATTAAATTAACATACATATATAGGGTAATTAATGTTTTTCTGCTCAATTATATTTACAACATATACAAAGAACATTAATGTGATCTAGTCTACAGTGTGCACATGTACTAATAAAGGCTTTCTTACACTGCAATGTATTATTTTTTTCATATTATTTTCATATATTAAATTTTATTGGGTAATATCTAGTCTTTGCAAGGCAACACTCTACAGTTCTTAGTAACTACATACTGAGAAAGAAATTATTACTCAAAATATTAGCCATTTATCCTCTTTCTTAAGGTTAATTTCCTGATTAGATATCTAAACTTACATTTGCATAAGCTTAAAGCATTATCTTACATACCATATTTACACCTAGTTAGGAGATGCAATCCTGGAAAGTAAGTTCACAGAATTTTTTTTTTTATTATTATTATTTTTTTTTTAAATATAGTCACAGCAGAATATTTTTGGTTTGCATTTTGAAGTATAGTCACATCACAGACCTAGTGCTCTGGACATAGTTAAAATCTGCTGATTTCAGTTACCTACCCTGAATAATACTGTGAATCTCTAGAGAATGTACTATTGTTTGCTTGTGAAAAACAAACAAAGCAAGAATATCCTCATCTACTCTTTTTGAACTGGCTGCACTCAAGATTTGGGGTTTTTTAATATATTTAATTGAAAAACGTTACTTCAAATTTATTTGCAAATTATTTTGACTGTTCACACTCATCTTTGGCACTATTAGCATTCAAATAGGTTGGCAATTATTTTTTGCTGTCCCTAGAATAATAATTTATGTGCATTTAGACTGGAATGATATTTTTAAATAATTTTTTTTATGAATAAACATGACGGAAGTTTAGAGCAATAAATACTTATTTCTAGGTTGATTTTAAGGTTACAGATGGTGATGAGTTTATTCATTATTACTTTTCTAATTTTGCCAACACACAGACAACAAAACAATAAATCACCTACTATGCCATCCACAAGTTTTGTCCATAAACAGAAAAAAAAAAAAAAAAAAATCATAAAAACCACCATCACAAAAAAACCCCAGTAAACAGTGCTTTCTGCTCCCCCATGCAAGCATCATTGTCTATGGTCAGGTACTTGAATATATTAATATTCTGCCACTCGTTTCTCTCTCTGAGTGAAATGCCTGTCAAATAGCAGAGGGACAGTTAGTTATGGACTCTTAACCAGCTAGAAGTTGATTCCATGTGAATGTCTATAGAGAATGATAAAAAACAGTCCTTGCTCTTCTCTGTCATGCCTATTCAGTTTAGATTGATTTGTATTTTCTCAGGCTTTCCATAATTTTGTTTTGTCTAAAATAGAAAAAAAAATAAATTGTAATAAGGTTGTTTTATTTCAGTAATAGATAGAATTGCCCCAAAGTCGCCTGCATAAGCAAGTATAAACCATAATTAGCTATTAAACAGGAAAAAATAAAAGTATTTAATTGGATGATTCCATTAACACTTCAGTTCCTGAGACTCTCATAGAAAACATATCATGAATATATGTAAACCATGGATTATGCAGAGATTATATAGATAGTAAGAGATGCTGGATCACTTTGTTTTAATTGCCAAAAAAAGAGATTGAGTTATATTTAATATCCTCATGAAGGACATGTAATATTTCTACATCTAATATGGAGATGAGATTAAAATATAAGTTAAGACAAATAAGATATGTCAATTAAAATAAAACCATTTTTACACATTGTTAATTTTTAAAGGACTCTGTGTGAATGAAATTATAATGCTGAGAAAAAAAAATCCTAGACAAAAAGATAGAAGAAAAGTAGAATTTACTGATGGTTATATACCAGCAGATTTATTTAGGAGTAACTTTTTCCAATATGGAAAAAATAGTCAAGTGTCAATTTTATATCTGAGGTATCAGTTAAATACTGACATTGATTTATAATTTTGAAAGTTATATATATAAGAGTAAGTATTAAAACTTGTAGAACATATTGTTCATATCTTTGTACTTTGTTTGTCATAAAGAATTATTTCTCTATCTTTTTAGTTTTACTGATTTTCTTTTGCAAGAACATATCTTATGTTCTTGACATCAATAATATTTTTCACAATATCCAACTACCTTTTTTAATATTGGTTCTATTCCGTGGAAAATCTTCAGTGTCTCATGTTGCTGTATTGATCATATATATAATGACAACAAATCCTCTATCCCAATCAGATTTTAATTTTGTTTTCATTAAATCAGCTGGATCAGTAAGAAAATGCACCTTCTTACAGCATTTCTGTTTTGATGACCAATGTGACTAGAAAAATATTTGACACAAGTTAAAAGTATATTTTCTATCAAATTTATTACATTTTTATAAAACAGATGTGTCAAGATAAAATTATGCTTCAGATCTGGTATAAAGAAGCATTCAAGTACAAGACATAGAATTAGTTGCTGAGCTACAGATATTTATGTCAGATATGGAGTAAATAAAACACAGTGTGAATGTTCAAGGTATCCAGCACAGCTGAACTTCTTTTTGAAAAAGAATGTTACCTGTAAGTCAATGTAAATCTAAATTTATATTATTTATGTGTATTTCTTGTAGGCCGATTGGAGTTTCAGTGTTTGGTAGAAAATAATTTGGAATAGAAAAAGAAAATGTGACAATACCAGATGCCAATTTCACCTGAAATACATGGAATGAGAAGGAAAACAGAGGTATATATTGACATGAAAAAAAAAAAAAAAAAAAAAAAAAAAAAAAAAAAAAAAAAAACAAACACAAACCCCACAGATAAACAGCGTTGGTTGGTTGGTTGTTTGCTTTTTAACTGTTAAGAATAAACTTTTGAATAAATTATTTGACAGACTTTTATAAATTAACATACTGGGTGATAGATACCAAAAGTATGACCTACTGCTTGAAGTCCTCTACTGTAATTTCTTGGATTCATGAAAGGACTGTGAATATGACAAATAATACCTGATTAGGTATTATAATTGCCTAGTTATCAAAGAAAAAGGTTACTTGAATTTTGGAGGATAAGGGTTTTTCACTCCCTAGTCTATCATATGTATCAGTCTCTGGAGTAAGGGATGTCCTGTAGCTCTTTGGGATTGTTACCTGAAATTTAGGTAAGAGGGTAGTTATCCTGAAAGAGGATCTATAACTTAGATCCTCTTTTTTCTCCAGTCTAATGACATCACTAGAAGAGTCATAATACTCTACAGAATATAGAAGTATTGCCACAGAGATTATGGAAGAATTTTGTTCTTTTGGTAAGTTGCTCAGTTACTTGACTGGACTACCACTTATTTTTGAATAACAGGGTCAACATACTAGTCATAATGGACCATCATTCAGGTCTGCTACACTGCACTGTGACACTCCTTAAACTTGGGACACAGCCATAGAGCCTCTGGTGGGCAAGAATTAAAGGACAAACCCATTCAGAGCCTACTAAACCTACTCTTTGATGAGAACGAGGAACTGCTGTTTGAATAATATAAATTTGTTTTGTTCTGCTGCTCAGATCCTAAGCCAATTACCTCTGCAACACTCACTCCTTCTGTAAGCCATGTCTACAAATGCAAACAAACCACGCAGAGCACATTAGAGGTCGGGAAACAGCTAGTTTCCACCTTTTTATTTATCATGCTGAAACACATGTAGAAAGTAGAGAAGCAATCACTAGAATTTAGTTATAGAAGCCGGAGTAGTCATGATTTCAGCATTTAGGAGACAGTGCACAGAGAGGAGATCAGAAATATATTTTCCTCTGCCATCTTGTGTAGTCAGGGTGTTAATTTAAGTTCTCTCCTAGGGAGACTTTATGATGTTTCTAGCCACAATCCTATTTTTTGTTTGTGTTGGATATTGTGTTCTGTACCTTTAAGAGTGGTTCTGAGTGAAGCAGGGAGAAGAAGAAGCCCTGCGTTTGTTTTGAGAAAAACTGCCTGACTCCTACACATTCTTTCTCCTGGACTGTGTTTGTTTGAAGCACAGACAGCAGTAGGACAGAGATTCCCTTTGCTTTTAGTTAGTTTTAGCTAGCTCAGGCAGAGAAGCTCCCTGGACTGTTCTCTTTTTTATTTTCTTTTTCTTTTTTTTTCCTTGGGACAGTTTAAACCTGCTCTGGACTGAAAAACCCAGAGGAACACCAGGAGCTCAGCACCTGGGGCCCACCGGGGCCTGGACCTCCAGAGGGGACTGATAAGAGACTAAGCTAGCCGAGCTACCCACAGCAAGGACTTTCTGAGTTTGCCATCTCACTTCAGAGTGACGAGCGGTTTTAGTTTCATGTTATTCATTCTTTATGCTTGTGGGGATTTTGTTACTTAAATAAATAGTTTTTTTCCACATTCTCTGAGGAGATTTTTCTCCCAGACTGATTGGGGGGAGGGGCCATTTGGGTTTGCTTCCCAGAGGGACCCCATTCAGGGGTTTTCTCATAAATTTGTCCTAAACAAGGACAAGGCCCTATATAAAAATGAACAAATATAAATACATATACACTATATATATATATATAACAAGATAAAAAAATATCCAGTTTCTAGGAAAGAGCTGGAGGTTAAACTGCCATGGTCAGAGTTATAGCAAAAAACTCCTCTCTCCCAAGTTTCCCTCTAATAAAGTAGAGGGAAGTGCTGTCAATAAAGCAGTTGTGGGTCTCTGATTTCTCAGGACAGTGATCCCCAGTGCAGGTTAAAGTGTAGAAACTCTCTTATCTCACATGAACTCCTATAATTCCTAAAGGGTAAAACACCAGACAGGACTATCTAAGGTACAGCACACTCCATCTATGCTTTTTTCTACTCATTTTTGCACACTACCTAATTGCAGGTATGACTGCAGCTAACCCTCCTACCCTGAAGACATGATATTTTTTTTCTAATAACTTTAGCCCACAGGAGTACACAGAAGTGTCTCTGATGTACTAGGTACATGTGCTGCTGAATAAATCCAAAATCTAAACATCAGACATCTAGAAGACAACTGTATTCAAAATTCACTGTAAAGCTTCTCAAGCTTTTAAAGTTCTGAACTTCAGTGCGTAACGTGAGACATCATCAGCATTTCTAAAATACTGAAATATTCTACAATACCTTTATTAAATTCAACAGCTAGATCAACAAAGATGAAATATAATAAGTAAAGTCTTAACCAGTACCTACTTTTATATATACAACTGTCAAATTAACACGGGGAAACCTGAAAATACATGCAGGCTTGGGGTATAATGAGAAGAAAGCAAAATTTCAAAATGGTATTTTGAATTGGGCTCAACCTTGCACTCCAGTATTAATTTTTCAAATCTACATAGGTCACAGATAAAACGATGTTTCCCAGTAAATATTTAGAGCAATCCTCAAAGTAAAACAATTAAGGTTTGCTCAGTTCGGCATGGGTCATGATTCTGACTGCCAGGTTTTCATGGAAAGATATGCAATAATCTAACACATCCAACAGCAGGGCTAGTAACTTGTTGCTATTGCACTAGGGATGGCGATAATAATGACACAAGACTCTCCAGCTTAGAAGCAAATGAGAGTGATCTTTACTCTTCAAAGTCCTCTTTTATAGACAGATGTGAGAGAATAAAATTTCACTGGGCAGCAAACCAACACATTACCATTATTAGACAGTTAGGAACAACAGCCCTCAATCGTTTCTTGCAAGTAAACAACAAGGAGACAAGCAACACCTGCAAAGGTGTCTTTCCTTTTCCAAGGTTTGAGTTCCTCTTCACAATTTCTCAGGCCACATTTTCTCAGGCCAGTTTGAGAAAGTTATATGACTTAGTTTCACACAGAGATTGTGCTACTGCTGCCTGATCTCTCACATTTAGCATCCACAATAACTTCTGTGGCGGTGCAAAGATTGTTTTGCAAGGATTTTTTTATCAAGTTTTTATAAGAAGTTTTATGTTATGGTTCATTTCACTGTGCCCCCAGTTCTGTAACAGTCCATCCCCTTTGTGTGGTTTAATGTCAATCATCCCACCTCCCACCTATCCTTGTCAATTCCCTCTCCCCCCACCCCCCGCCCTGGGGCATCCTGTCTATCACTTGGGGACCCCTCCTCGGCTTGGGAAATTCCCAGAGGGGCGTTGAGTGATAGGTCGGTGCCTGGGGGAAATCCCCTTTTCCCTTTGTGTCAGTGGTCAGAGGCTTAGAAGTGGACACCCCTGTTACCCCCCAAATGCCCTGATTTGCTATCCTGTTGTGACCTCCCCTGAACCCTTCCTCGCTTATAAGATCGGGGAGGGAAATTCAGACACTCTCTCTGGCCAGCAGTTTGGATGAGCTGCGGAGCTCCCGCAGCTCGGCTTGAATAAACCATCTTTAAACCTGCTTAGCCAAGAGCCATCCTATTATCTACCGCCGCAGTCACAGCACAATTTGGACCAGCTGCTGCTGAGAAGCCGAGTCCAGCAGGTAAAGTTAACCTGCTTGCATACCCGGACCAAAAACGCTTTGGCTGCTGTGCAGATCTGAGCCAGCCAGGGGCCCGCGTCCGCCCGGCGTGGAAAGGCACAGCCACAAACTTCCCTTTTCAATTAATGGATATTTTTAATTTTTTACTTAAAAATAAAGAGATAACATGACAGCTGATGCAACTAATTTTCTTATGAATTATGCGTGATATCTTTAGGGGGTTTTATTACTCTTTTGTTAATAACATTTTTGTTTTAGTAGCACTTTCAGAACAAGATGTAGTTTTTATTGCATGAAACTGTAGGTGTGAGTTGAATATCTAGGGGCATAGTATGAGAAAAGGTAGGTTTTTGAAGGTTAGAAGTCCTCAGGGATAGTTCTGGAAGACAGTATAAAAATGGAGGAAACTGAATCTGGTGCTGTTTAATATATAATACTTTTTTTTTGGAAGTAACTTTACGTGTAAGTACCAGAAAAATACCCAGAAACAGCCCTAGCAAGAGTTAAATGGAATTGTTCAAAAGAGAATCAGGGGTTAACCTAATGAAATGATAGCAAACAACTCTGTTTTTGAAGTACACTCACTTCCTGACCATACTTAATTTCCAAATAAACTGAGGTTGAACAAAAAGGGAAAAGTAAAAAATATTGGCTTCAGTGCACAAGGAAGGGAAGAAAGGGAGCTAAATCAGTTTGGATGAGCACCAAATATTCATCAGTATGAGGAAACCAGACTGTGAATGTGGAAATAAGGGAAGCAAAATGAGACTGGACTGGACTTGAAAGACATAATTGTAGCTAAAAGCACAACAATTAAAAAGAAAGTCAGATTTTATTTAAATGTGGAAACAAGGTCACGTGAAAAAATCCGTCAAAACAGCAGGAAGAATGATGGAAGTTTCAGTAGTTTGTGGACTAAAGGGTTCTGTTATGTGTTGCGGTCTGGAGCAGGATAGATGAATCTACCTAAGGCAAGAGACACTGACATTGGCTGAAAAAAACTCTTCTTGAAAACAAATTACCATTAAAATCAGAGTCTCCATTTGGTGTCATAAGATTACATCTCCTGTGCTCCAGCCTTCAAACTGTCACCTTCAGTCAAACATGAGGTGCCACCCTTATCTCCTGGTCCCTGGATGACTAAGCACTGATTTTGTTTCTGTCCCACTGCCTCCATTTTCCTTTCTTTCCCTGTTTCAGACCATCCATCCGAAAAGTAATATCTAGTGTAAAATATTGACAATCACTTGGCTGCAATTTAAATGAAACAGTAAGTTACACTTACTGTTAGTTAACTTGTGTGTAAATTTTTTTAATTAAATTTTTTAATTGGGAAGATCCCATTGTCCTTTATTGCCATTAAAAAAACATGGTAGTGAACAATCAGAGTCTTCAGAATTAGTAAATTAAAGGAATTTCACTTTGAAAGTAGTAAATATATTAATACTTGAGATTCTGGTCTTACATTAAAAAGCAGAAGTAATCTGTATATACGTTGATTCCATGACCCAGTACATAGGCTGAGTCATACATGTGAGTGTATCATATATTTTGGAAAATGAGATGTAATCCAATTTAAAATAAAATAATTTTACAAGCAAGAGTAGGTTTTTTTACTGGTTTGTACATGAGCATCAAAACAGATCCAAGGAAGACCCTCTACATTTCTGAGTGTTAGCCTGATTTTTTTGATGAAAAATTATAATCTTTAAAATAACAGAGGCACAACACCTTTATACTTTGCAAAAACTCAAAAAAGAGAGCATTTTGATTGTCTGTTCAAAAAAGTGAAATACATTATAAAATAGAGAAAAGATGAAATATTAATTCTTTGTTGCCTTTTTGTCAAAACATCCAATTATGTCTTGCTTTTGAATTCTGCAGACAAAATGTAATGTATTCTTACTCTTTTTCCTCAGACTTAAAACTGAATACAATAAATTTTTAAAAAAGCAAAGATTAAAAAAAAACCCTCTTTTATATGTTTTAATAGTAGCATGCAATTTATGGTAAGATGCTAGATTTATACAAAATATCTGACAAAAATGTGGAATTTTTGAAGGACAATTAATAGACACATATTAAAAAAAAAAAAAAAAAAAAAGAGTTCCATATACCATGAAATATAACTAGACCTGTAAAAACTAGACAGAGTAAAAAACTAAGCATAATCTGGATTCAGTAAGGATAATGAACAGAAACCAGAATGAGGATATTGTTAGATTGAATTTTTAATATTTCAGGTTGCTGTTTAATCATTCAATAGTATCAGCTATAGGTAACCCTGTACTCACATGACAGAGAGAAAGCAAAGGTCCAGGACAGTGGAAATAAATGATGAAAATGTTATCTACTGCGTTATATTGAAATAAAATTCTTTAACTATAAAGGCAATTGAGTTTCTAAGCTATGCATCTGCGCCTAGAAGTCATGGGCATAGTATATACGGGACACGTATATCTTCCTAAATAGGCAGTTCTAAGTCACTGCAGATACACTGCAGCAACTCAGGTGTCATTAGGCATCTATAACTGGGAATTTGAATGAAGTCTTACCTCTATATGGTGCATCCTGGTACAGTAATCATGTGCATGATGAGTAGACATCAGTGTATAGAAACCCACTTAGAGAAAGATTCATATATTTCAGTCCTAGCCTAAATTCTATAGGTGGTATCATAATTTCTAGGAACTGTAATATTTCTAGACTTTGTGTCAAGTCTTGATTTGGCCCTGTATTTAAGCTGAAATTTAGGTGCAGATTTTGGGTGATTACCACAGCATGAATAGAGGAAAAAAAAATTAGTTTGCCAAAATTCTTACTATGGGCCCAAGCATATCAACGTAGGAGAAAGTGAGCAAATGAATGTCCATATTTTTCCAGTCTTTGTCTACCACAGTAATTATCTGTCACTGTAATTCAGTGACTAATTGCAGCAAATCAGCTTAGGTTTCTTTTCCTAGGATGGTCAGTGTAGTCCATTTTAAAATTAATTATATATGTAAGCAGATGAACCACATGTTTTCTTTCTGTTAACTTTTAAAGTCTCTTTTTCAACAGAATAAAATAATTATATTAATCTCCGAAATACACCTACAAAATACATCATGACCTAAAATGTTTTCTGTAGTTTTAGAGGAAACAAAGTATGAAGTTGGTGCTACGATTTCTAAATGCATACAATAACTTTTGAGATAGTTTTTTTAAGAAAAGATAAAGAAAACTTTCTTCACAATACACACACTCACACACTAAGAGAGATTTATATTAAAACTGCTGAAATGTTAGGGATATTTTAGGACCTGTCCTGTAAAGAGCTAATGGCTTTTCCTCATTGATTGTAACACAATGAGACATGTTCTGCACAGACTTTGGAAAGAGTCAGAATTTTATTTAAATTACATGTCTTCATTATTCATTTATACTGAACACCATATACTAAAAGCCAGCAAGGTTTTCTTCAATTTTCATAGTAACGTGCTATACCTGTCACATTCTTGCAAGCTCCCTCTGCCTCAGAATATGTTCAGAGTCATTTATCTTCAAATTCTTGAAGTGCATTTTGCTTCCGTGTGTGTCATATCCTGAAATACGTTTTCATATATTACATATAATAGTGTAATTTGGTACTTGAATTTGTGAGCCCCAGTTTGTAACTTAAGGAACACTACCAGAAGGCAGAGTTTTAATAGATTTGTCTGGTATATTACAGGAAGACTCAATGCGTTTAGATGATTGATAGCAGGAATGAATATATTGAAAATGCACTCCTCTCCTGAAAACAATGCAGAAAGAGTGGGGTTTTTTGGTTGTGTTTTTTGTTTGTTTGTGGTTGTTTTGGTTTTGTTTTTTTTTGTTTTGTTTTGTTTTTTTGTTTTTTTTTTTTTGTAATTTCTCATGTCTATGGCAA
Source organism: Hirundo rustica (assembly GCF_015227805.2). Lineage (NCBI taxonomy): Eukaryota > Metazoa > Chordata > Aves > Passeriformes > Hirundinidae > Hirundo > Hirundo rustica. The sequence continues at coordinate 63,128,591 of NC_053451.1, forward strand.
ATTCCTCTGTTGTATTTACAAATGAAAGGTTTGTTTTCAAACTGGTAGTTCTGGAAAACTAGACTATTTTTGGGTGGGTTGGTTGGCTGATTGGTTGATTGGGGGGGGGGGGGGTGTTTGTTTGTTTTTGTTTTTCTTTTTTAATTACTCCACCTCCCTTCAAAATTGGACCTCAGGAACACCTCATTCTGCAACCACTCTTCCTATACCTGCCCTACTAGTGGTAGTCACAGTCCTCTTACATTGCCTTGGTCAGATGTAGCTATTAAGAATTTATTAAGATGTTCTGTGATGATGGATAAATGGAAACAAGAGATCTTATACCTCTTATGATCTTAAATGTGATGGTTCTACTGGGTTGATGCATGAGATGTCATTGCATTGACTTTTATCAATTGAAATTAATTGGTGAGTAGAATTTAGCCTTCCTTCCTTAGCCATCCATGAAATTATTTTACAGCAGATAAAGGGTTTTTTTTGTTATAAATTATTTTCCTCTGTGTTTCACTGTAAGATTTTCTTCATTCCTCCCCTGTGATAAACCTTAAGGGCACTGGAAGTTTTCAGCACTCTCCCAGCTAGCTTCCCCATTCCAATGACAAATTATATGCATTTGTCAATTTATAGTATTTTGCTAATAAATACTATGATCTGTGGTGGTGCAGAACTGTTTTATTAGGTTTTTATAAGAAGTTTATATTATGGTTCATTTCACTGTATCCCCACTTCTGTATCCCTTTTGTGTTGTCTATATAATAAGGTGTTTTGCGTCAGTCCTCCCACTCCTCAGCTGACTTGTAACATCCCCTCTGCCCCAACCCCCCTCTCTGGGGCAGCTTGTCTATCACTTTGAGGGTCCCTCCCAGGTTGCGAAATCTCAGGGAGAGGGCTTCAGGTGATCGGCCCCCTGGGGGGAATTCCTTTAGCTTTGGATTTTAGTGGTCCAAGGCTTGGGGGTGGGCACACCTTGTTACCCCCTGAAGCCCCTGATTTGTTGTCTTGTTGTACTCCCCCTGGAACCCCTCCCCCGCTTATAAGGTGGCGGAGGGACTCTCTCAGCCTCTCAGCCGCTCTGTCTCTCTCAGCTCGGATCTCTGAGGCTCTCTGCTCCTCAGCCCTTCAGCTAATAAACATCTTTTAACCTGCTAAGCTGAGAGCCAGCCTTTTCTCTTCTTCTGCTGTTGCTGTCACGACACTATTGGGTCCAGCTGCTAAGCCGAGAAGCCGAAACGAACTGGGACCTTCTGTGGCTGTGTTGACCCGAGCTAGCCAGAGGTCATCTCCTGCCCAGTGCGGGATGGAACCAGACACAAGGATCCATGTAAATGCATTCACAAGACACATTTCAGTTCAAAGGGTCCCAAATTACTCTGTGCTTTAACCTTATCTCATACTTACTAACACAGTTATGAAAGAGCCATTGGCTATTTTATTGAAAAAAAACAGTGTTACATTAAGAAAAATCTAGTGTAAGCATAGATATATCATTATAGTGATAGTTTTTCAAATTAATACTATTTCCTCTGCTGAAACATATTATAAAGCACTTTTCATCAGATCAAAAAATACAGCAGATGGCAAAGACTAAATTCGAAAGTTTAACATTTGTTTGAGAAAGTTAGTTCATCAAGTTGCATGAAAATAGGGTCCTGAATAGGTTTTATGAATCAAATGTTTATGTTTCAAAATGTGTGTTCACCCTTCAAAGTATCTGGCACATCTATAAATTTTTATGATTATTTTTTTATATTGCTTCAACTGATTACCAATTACTGAGCAGCAGTTGTTTTTTTTTGTTTTTGTTTTTGGGTTTTTTTGCTATTATTACAAACTTTCAGGAATATGAAACTACAAAGTATGCTAACACTATTTACACAAAATTTTAAGATGTTCATCTTATCAAAAATAATTAAAATAATGTCAAGTATGTTTTATTTAAAGTAATAATGTAAAATATTTTAAAATCTCCATATTTCTAGCCTTATGTATCATGTCATATTGTGTCACATCAGTCTGATTGCATTAATTTTCAAATACACAATGTGACACACTGTAACATGATTCACATTTCGGAGTATTTAAGGGCTCCTGCTGTAATTGTGAAAATCATAAAGTAAAAAAAAAAAAAAAAGATTGTCCATGCTTTAAAAATTTAGAAATATTTCTGAATAACACAGTACTTGCTTATGCATTTTTGAGGAAAAAAACAATCTTAGTAAAGAATATGGATAGTGAAGCATGGACTCCCTTAACTTTATACCTAAAGGGTTTCTTAGATCTTTTGGTGGCTATTGAGACTCAAATTTGACACTAAAATAATATGGTAGCTTTTTTTGCCTCTTGTAGATTCCAGCTGCAAATTAGGCTACATGAAGCCAAATTTTGTCATTTATAAATGCCAATTACTGCAGCAAAATCGCCTGGTAGGCAGTATAAAACCTGTTTTCCAATTGGATATATATCAATACTACATTGCTATCACTTCTAACATATTTTCAGGTAGTAAAATGTACAAATAACTGTGACATAAACTTAGTGGTTGTGGATGTCTTGGATGCAGCACATTAATTAAACATAATGTTCCTGGATATATAGTAGCTGCTCATTAAAAAAAAAAAAAAAGCCAATGGTTATAATACTTGGTATTACAATATATTGTAATAATACTGTAATAAAAAAACTAATATTTTTCAAATTTAATTATCTATATTATTGAACTGATGACAAAACAATTTTTGCCACCATTTAAAACTCAGTATGCTACTTAATCATACAAACATGGTCTTTGTTTTTGCGTGTAACAATGAAGATTTTGACTGGAAGAAGAATGGCTGGTTTCCCTCCCCTTCATTCATACACCAGAGATATCTCTTCTCACATACAGTGCCAACATATTTGCAAGACCATATTTTGAAAATTCTTAAACCTGGAAAAAAGAAAAAGCAAACGGCAAAATCAACAATCCAAAACAGCTTCAAATTGACAGCACCTGCAGAATTATATGAATAAAGTGGAATAAAATATATACCAGCATGAAGACAAGTAGCTCCCTTATGCTGTACTCCACCAGTATTTCATTTTCAATGAAAACAGACTGAGTCTGTAAAGAAAAACAGCCATAACAGACTGGAACAGGAACATGGGTATCCCTGTCCTTGTTGGGCTGACTCATGAAGAAAGAAATCATTTACTGTGGCAACCTACTCTTTAACGAGACAGTTTACCACCTATTTTAGCAGTTTTGCTCAATACTATTCTAGCTTTCTTGCCATTGTCTAGTCTTTCATGCTATTGTCATGTATGTAATGTCAGACAGTGCATTTTTGTCAGAGAAATATCTTGTCTGTGGATTCTATTTGTTCCTCCCCACCCACTTTTCCCCTTTTCCCTGTTTGCCATCTCAGGAAATTGAAGATTAGTTTGTTTTCCTCTTGAGTTAAACCTGATGTCCTGGCAGCAGCTGCCTGAGAGCAAACTCAGAACCACCTACAGGAGAATGGCTCTGTTACAGAAGAAACCATTGAAAGCAGCCTCACTTGCTTTATTCATATGCTGAGACAGAGCTTCTTGACAGCAATGTCTTGGTTGGTAAATTGCCATTCCTTGTGGAAAGTGTAGCCAACTCGTCTGCTTTTGCTGCTGTTTAGCCCTTGTGATTTTGGAGCATAATTGGACTTTCTGTACTCACATTGCAGGGGGTTTTGAGCAGTCCTATTAACAAAAATTAGATCACTCATGTGAGAAGGTAATAATGTGAAAAAAAGTGTCCTATTTTTGCCTTCTATTGGAATATTATTGTGTCTCAACATGGCAGAACACATTTTTACATGAAGTTTTTAATGTTTAATGGTAATGTGCATTTATAGTTAATTTCAGCTTAATTAGTTTCATATAAGAGAAAAATAAACAGAGAACAGCTTTCTTCTGGCTTATTCTGAAACTGTGTCCTCCCACTGAGACAACAAGTGGCAATGTTTCCTGCTGACCATCTGAAGTAACCAGGCAAAGCAGCTGGAAGATATTTGTACTCCAACAGAAAAAGAGCAGCTAAATTTCCATCTTGATAGTGATATCTGAGTTTCAGGTCTAGCCTATATTATTAAAGGTAGAATTTCACAGCTAAGCTTCTGGAGAAGAAACTGAAGAGGAACATTGCATGGCTTGTGATTTAGAAGGGATTACTTAAAGCACAGATGAACAAAATGAAGTGTTGAATGAGACAGTAGATATATTTGCCATCTGCCTAAGTAATATTTTTTAAAAATTTGATTTTAAAAAAATGTAAGTCTACACAGATTTCCCAACATACATTTGACTGTGTATGAGAAAACATATTTTATGTATTTTAATAAGTAAAAATTGGGCATAGATGTTATTTTCAAAGGCAAAAGCTATGCAAATCAAGATAAACATAGTCAGTACATGTACCATAAAGTAATGTTTGTTATTTAAATATGGTTATATTGAAAAATCTATAAATGTCATCTATCTGTAGATGTTCTAGTTTACATGGGGATCAAGTAAGTATTAGGTCAGAAACAGAAAGTGGAAATATCCTAAAAACGTTATGTCCTCTTTTAATGTTCCTTGTAGCGAATGTTACACTGATATTTAGTAGATACTTAATTTAGATTTAAAAAAGTAGCAGATAATGAGAACTAGAGGTACCAAGGTAAAAAAAAAAAAAAAAAAAAAAAAAAAAAAAGCAGCTGGCACACACACACACACAAAAAAAATCAGAAAAGAAAGGGAGAGTTTTCTTATACAGTTCGAAAAAAAAAGTATGTTTCAAATGAATTAATATATTTCCATTAACACATGTCCTGGAAGAAGTGTGCAGAGTTTAATATGCAGTAACTCACTTTAAAAGAGGTCCAATTCATGACTTCATAAACTTGCATGACACTTTATTGAGTACCAGAAAAACATTAAAGGTGAACCAAACAGACATAGAAAAATTATAAATCATCTAAAACAAAACAACGTGGGTTCACAAAGAAAATGCATATGCTTGTGTATGTATTTCTAGAAGTAAGTAGAGGGAATGATGAATACTCTATTATGGTTTTGAATATTTACTTATTTGTTTATTAAGGTAAAGAGCGAGTGGGTTAAGAAGGAAAATCCATGAACAGATTATTATATAAGAGAATTTTTCAAGTGCAAGCAACCCTCTTAACAGAAATATGAGGTTCTCCAGACACACAGATCTTTATTCTTAGATAGATGATGGTACATAGTGGTTTGACAGTTATTTAGAATTAAAATTTATTTTCCCCTTTCAAAGCATTTGCTGTGGCTGGATCTAAAACAATATCTGTTTGTATAGCCTGAGCACAAACTTTCTATTACCACATAATACATCTCTGTAATTTAGTTAATTTGTGAGCAAAGTAAGGATTTAACCAGTTATCTGTTTTGTAGACCAAAAATCATCTTGAAAACTTTTTTGTGGATAACATAAAAGAATAAGATTCTAATGGGATTATTAAAATGTCAATTATCTTCTGTCTATTCTTTAGCCTTAAGCTGTGGAACTGGAGCTCCATTTTCCTGATCTTACAGCTGTAATTGCAGAGAATCTCTCACATATCCTTTTCTTGTAGGTGTACTCCACTTTGCACATTATGGAACAAAGCAGCTAAGAAGACATTGCACTATTGTTTGAACAGGAAAAAATGTAATCTTTCACTTGAGTTTCACCTCATTTCCAATCCCAGACTGAAGTCACAATAAATTTTAGGTAGTCCTGCAAGGAGCAGGGAGTTGGACTCAATGATCACTATTGGTCATTTCCAAATCAAATTACTTTATGATTCTGTTAAAAAAAAAAAAAAAAAAAAAAAAAAAATCATACTTCAGAGGGGAAAAAAAAAAAAAAAAAATCCATGACATAGTTCTGGCTGCAGTTTTATATATTGTCTAGACCTCATTGTAGTAAATTGACACTGACACAACAAGGTGAAAATTACTTGCCTGAATCATCCTTCCACATTCATTACTCTTAAAAATTTGTTTACTCATATTTTCTTTGATAATTTGTGCCTTCCTTTCAGAGTAATTTTTAGCTTGCTTCCTCATTTTTTCAGGCAAGGAGTAAGACTGTATGAGATTTAAAAAAAAAAAAAAAAAAAAAAAAAAAAAAAAAAAAAAAAAAGAGCGAGCGAGCAGGAGAGAGAACATCTGTGCTCCGTACACCTGCACAGATTAATCAGTTAGACTGACAATTCTATTGGAAAATCGATACAGAGAAAATAAGGAAAAAATTCAAAGGTTGTCAAGCAAATGGTTTGTGGAGGCAGAAACTTCAGAAAAATAGCCCAATTTATGACTGCTAGCCTGAGTGACATACAATATGATCAATTACAAGTATACCTTACACATCTTTCTTGACCAGTCATGCATTTCTTCCCATTCTGTGCTCTGCATATTTTGAATTTTCAAACAGATAATGATTACCAATGATGACAGATCAAAGTATGGATTAGGCCCATATGCAACCCTTTCAAATCCTGAAAGTCAAGCATATCTATCACTAAAGCAATTAATATCTGTAATAAATAGTCAATCTAGTAATTTGACGTGACCTGGATCTTGACAGGCTGGAGAACTGGGCAGAGAGCAATCATAAACTTCAACAATGGAAAATTATTGTAATACACTGAATAAAACATAAGAAAATAAACTGATGTTATCGTCATCCACATGAACCATTCCATATATCATAACAATTTTGAAAGACACTCATGATATTTAAGTAATATAAAACACGGAAAACTATGTCTATCAATATTGTGGTCTTATTCAAACGTAATTTTGCAAGTCTTTATTGTGGATGTTTTCTATTTTTTATATAAATGTATCCTTTTATACAAAAAAGTTTCTGAATTTTCAGCAAAATCAGCCACATTATATTTATGCTTTTCACCCTCTTGGAACTAGGAATGGACAAACATGATTTGTGGAAGATCATGAATATAATTATATAGAATTGGGAGAGATTCTAATCATCTTCACTAAAACGGAAATAATCTAGAGAAATAAAAACACAGCATTCTGAAGACTCTGCAAGAACTGAAAGTCATGTGAATATCTATCATTTAACATGAAAAATACAAAAAAGGCTTCCAGGTCAGAAAGCTGATGGTTATTTTCTTAGCTTTCTATAGTCCATGCTTTCATATTCTTATGCTATATTTCCAATACAAAAACATTAGTTTAGGCAGGATAGTTTCAATTCTTTCCTTCTTAGTGAGGTTGTGTTGATAATTCTATGCAAGACATAAACCTTAGCCCCAAAACACCAACTGAAATAATTGATTATTCTTTTGATCAGTCTTAGAGTATAATTGCTTTATAATGTGACAAGAATGCAGTAGTAGAAAACAAAGGAATTTTTTGTTTATTGTGGAGAGGGAGGGCCTTGGCCTTTTTTTTTTTTTTTTTTTTTTTTAGTTTTATGCAGGTTAAGGTAGTCATCTAAGCTCATCTGTTCAATAGAGAAATAATTCATACAGGCAGCTATCTTAACATTTTTTAAGTCAGATCAATCAATGTGAAAGTAGGTCCTTCACCATTCGTAGGTGTTTAGTGAGATGAATTTCACCCTATAAACTAAGTATTAAGCAGGTTTTGTGGGGGGTTTTTGGTTTTTTTTGTTTGTTTGTTTTTTTCTTTTTTTCTTTTTTTCTTTCTTTGTCCTACATAATTCTAAAGACTTTCACAAGTCATTTAAATTAATTGAATGGGAAAAACTTGTAACAAAAAAAAAAGAAGTTAAAATTTGGTTTATTTAGACTTAGCTACAAACATAACTATGCAGTAATAAGTAACTTTCAAGTATTCTGTACCTTTGTTTAAATGTAGTCTCAATGAGAATTTCTGCAAGTTTCTGACATCAGAATATTTAATCAATACTATTTATAGGTCTTATCAGCAAAATAAAAATACAGCATATCTTGCTCAGAACTCACATGTTCAAAGTCAAAATGAAATCTAGAAATAAAATTTATTGCATAAATATTTATATAATACTCATTATTTCTGTTTACCTAATTTCAATATCTGATATGAGCATATAAATTTTAACTGAGAGAAGAAATTATTTACTGTCATGACTAGAAACCATGAATTCATTTGGACTGCTTGGCTGAAAAATGGACACATATTGAAGGTCTGAAATCTTACTGTCACAATATATTATTATTTATTTCAGTTTTTATATTTTGTTAACTTCTAGCATATTTCCCATTATAAAACTTCCTTTATGTGGAACAGTGTTTAGTGCTATTTAAACTGTCAAGTGTATAAGTTGAGAAATCACTTCTCCTTTAATATTCTGATTTCACATTATTTAATGTTCCACTTTCATGCATTTGAGACAAAGCTTTCTTTAACCATACATATTAGTAAAAGAATATGAATGTTTGGTCAGTTTTGCTGCCCTTACTTTCCACAGATAAACAGCTTGCCATTGCATAGGATCTGACATGAGCTGAAGTGAAGGAAAACACATTAAGGGAGCAAAGAGATCTGATTAAAATAGATAGATGTCACATTCAATATTTAGCATTTTATTTCAAAAGCACATTCTGAATTTTCATCACAAAACTGTAGTAATTTGTCAAGTTTACTTGACAATACCTGAACTTTGTAGTTGACTAAACCAAAACAAAATTATCTCCTGTAATGTCTGATATGTGCAAGGACTAAACTCAAAATTGCTTCTGTGAATATCTAATGTTAAGGGAGTAATTGAGGTGTAAAAGTAAGCTGATATTGTACACAAAAGGCTAGAGATCAGAGCCCAGTACAACATTTTAGGAAATGTCTAATAAAGACCATAACAACAAATTTTGTTATTAAACTGTAGTTTTATCAGAAATGCAAAAATCACAGTGTCACAAGTTGTCTTCATAAAGAAATATGACAGAAAAAATTCTGTTAAAATCCAAGTTATCATTTACTGAGATGTATTCACTACTAGAAAAAGAAATAGGAATTGGCAACCAGACACAAATCAAAAACGAACGATTGACATCAGGCTTGATAAAATATTTAACCTTTAGTATTATTGCTATTATTTCTGTCACACTGAAACATAGTAAAGAAGATTTAAATAGATGTATTAAATTGTCAATATTAGTTAACATGATTTATCACATATGTGCATTTTGCAGATTTTTTTGCCAGGCAAGAATTAATAGCAGTTGACTGATAAGTATTCACTAAAAAGATGATACATATCTTTTAAGTATTGAATTTAGAAATCTAACTTTGGATCAAGCATTTCTTGAAAATAAGTGAGTAAGTTGTGATATCTGAAAAAAAATTCCACCAAAAACAACCAACAACAAAACCCACCAGATTTTCGGTTGTTGATTAACAGGATTTACACCATTCGGTTACAAGCAAGTTTGCTCTGCCAAGGAAATAGGAACCAAAAGAATGTTCATAATCATGGTGCATGCTTTAAGTTTTCTTCAGATAATTACCTCCAAGCACATATGTTGATCTTGATCTTGTTAGTTGTACACCTGAAAATACACTGAAGAGATCAGTGTTCAGTATCAAATTATTTCTACTGTGATTTTAAAAATCCAATTAATACATTCTGGAAAAATTGAAAGAAGAATAAAATAACTAGATGCCTAATGTCTTAAACACTGAAAGTAAGTTTGTTTTCTGTTGACCACTTCCAAGTTTTTCGATTAAAAAATGTATCTGAAGAAAATCTTCTTACCTCATGGTTGATCAAATTTGATCTTTGAACAAACTGTGTGGTTCATGCTGCCCCCCAGTCACTCTGGAAGACAGTAACAAACAAACAAACAAACAAACAAAACCCAACAACAACAACAACAAAATACACTAGTTTAGAAGTATGACACTTTTTCATTTCTTTGAAGGTGATTTGTCCATACATAGAGGAAAGTCTCTATAGGAGCTCTTGACATTTTTTCTCTCTGCAATAGAACAAGGTTGTGCAATTTTATTACCGTACCTCTTCATAGTGTTCCTCTAAGTTAAATAAATTGAGTTTTTATGAATCAACATAGCACTATTGTCACCCTGGTTTTTCTGAGTTTTCTTAGAGCCTTCTGATTGTTCATAAGATGGAGTCAGTCTTTTTAGCTTCTGCACAATATTAGGAACAGTTTTTTCCTTTTTCCCACACATGTAACATAAACAAACCCTTTGTTTTTCATTCTCTGTCCTTTGTTTGCATATTTCTAACCTGAAAACAATTGTAACTGACAGCTGGTCTGGCCATTTGGCTGGGAGGTGATAACTCCAAAAGCCAATCCACAACCAGACCCAAAAAATATATAAAAAAGTAAGAAATAAACAGGCAGGGAGCTCTCGGCCTTGGTTCAGCCTTGGGCTCTCTCTGAGGAACATCTCTGCCCTGCAAACCTTTTGTCTCCATGTGATTCCTTTGCATGCCTCGATCACACACTATCTTATAAGTAGTATAGCTTACATTGTTTGACTATACCCTATTCCCTGTTACTGGTGGTCCAATTCCTAACCTGTCTGTTACAAATATTTTATGTTTTAAAATCTGTAAGATTAATTTCTTTTTTCACATCAATGTAAATGCTTTCTTTTCTGAATATTTTCCTGGCCTGATATTTCTGCCACAAATTACTTAGCATCTGTCAGCACAGAAATTCCTTTTATGACAAGTTACCTTCTGGTTTATCTTAGTATATCTGCTTATACTTCTGCTCTCTCCTCCCTGATTTAAAGAAGATGAATATATAAATGCCACATTCATTATTTGTTTCCTTTTTGGAGGCTACAGATAACTATGTTAGACATTGATCCTTATGATGGAAAAGAGTTTTTTACTTTTCCCATTGATGAAAGCTAGTAACTATATTCCCTGTTCCTTCTCTGTTTTCTCATAAAATAAAATATTTATCTCTTATATGACTGTTTAATTATTGGAATAACTTAGATGAAAAGGCCATCCATTTGTAAATGTAGGTTGTCCACCTTTCTTATGTTTTACAGATTAAATTAAGACATTCTAAAACAATAAGTAACTATTTCATTAAGCTATTTAGGAGAGCTAGCTCAATTTTTTAATTTTTTTTTTTTTTTTAAATACTGTTAAAGGAAACTAGATAAGCAATAAGTTATCACCATTTTGTAGTTTAAAACATCATGATAATATTTTAGATATTTCAAAAAATAACAAAAACAACTAATCAAAACAAAAGTTTTAAACATGCCAGTCTTTGGATGTAGTATCTTGTTTCTGTTATTTTACTGGGGAGTATACAGACACTGGGTTGTGTGAAAAATAAACAGTCCATCATTCATTGCTATTATGTTCAGTTACACTAAAAAAACATCCTTTGTCTAAGTAACAGAAAACTTTACCCTGTACTAGGAAATCTAGCTTAATTGTTTTTAATTCTATTACCTTTTATTATTTTAACATTATTATTTTATTTAAAATATTAAAAATGAAAATGCCATATATCTCAATATTTGAATAATAATATTGTATCAGTAATTGATACTTAGTACTGTACATTGGCAGATTTTTTACATTTGCAGGTTTGCAGATATTTGTTCCCCAACAGATGCAATTATGTGTTTCAGAAATCATGTTACAGGTCCTTCATCTGCTCAGCACACCACCAGTCAGTAATACAGGCTTTATTGTTATATTTAAGTGATAAAACACTAATGAAAAACAGAGGTATTACTGAAAGAGCAATAAAATACTTCCCAATTTTTAAGTTGTACTAGTCCAAATTGTATGTTATAGATAATCCACTCTGGGGTCGAGGGGGGGTGGGGGGGGTGGGTGGGGTGGTGCGGGGAACGGGACTGAAATAAACCAGAAAAGTGTTTGCACATTTGTATTTCTGAATTAAGAGATATTTAAATGGCATGTGTAAGTGTGTCCTGAGGTGACTTTTTGATGCTTGTATGCCCAATTGTCTGTTCTGTAGTAGTATAGATTAGTATGAATTTTCCAGACAACTAAGGATGCATCAAGAGGCAAGAAAATTTATGAAAATCGGATAGTAAATGTGGGTTATTCTTAAGCTGAGAAGAAGCTTAAATTTGAATCAGTGGAAAAATAGACTTTGTGCAGAAGGGAGTACCATAGACTTGAACATTCATATCACCAATATGATCTGTTAACTTTCACAGCACAGTAGGTATTAAAAAGACAGAAGAGTGAAAGAAACAAGTGCACAGACAGATGGGAGTAATTTAACTTAATGTACTCTTGGAAAGACTTCAGAAGATATGAACAGGAATTCGGAGAGGAGAGGAGAGGGAACTAAACATTGAACTTTTTAAAAATGTCTTCTAGGAAAAAGATGACATTGCAGAAACAGATGAATCTGCTGTGCCTTGATTTACTTAAGTGTGTGCAGATAATGTCTTATGTTGATATAAATACAGTGATATATTGTTAATCAGTTAGAGCATGAACTTTCAGAAAGATATTCAAGTTAAAGAAGGAAGAACAAATAGTACTAGGTTTACCTGAGTACATCTCAAAATAAAATTTCTCTCCTTGATAAAATATAGAAAAGAGATGACCAAAATCAGTGGTTGATGATTTCAGGATACTATGTCATTCGGAGCATAGCAAGGACTAAATCTGTTGTCATGAATGCCAAAAGAATTTTGCAATTAACTTCACAGCATGATAAGGCTCTGGGTCTTTAAAAACAGAGTTGTGGTGTAATTCACGAAGTTCTTAGGAGTTTTGATTATTATTTTTTCCTATCAATTTTTTTTTTTTTTAAATGAGAAAGACACAGGTTAACATCTCAGCTATATATTTTTTTAAAAAGCTAGGTGTTTTAAAATATTTCATTCTCTACTTTTTTTTTTTTTTTTTTTTCCCCAGCGCCAATTATTCAGCAATCTGTAGTGTGCTATTTTTCCTACTTTCATTTTTCTGACAGTTTCAGTTATAGTTCTAAAGAAACACAGCAAGACTGAGATTGAAAAATCTCTGTTATTTTATTGGGTAACAGTTTTATTCAAGCAGAAAAATACAAAAGACAAAAGTGTGTCTTAAATGTCAGCTGGAAATAAAGCGTATTTGTTCTGCATGTATATCTGCCTTGAGAGAAGACTCATAAAAGGAGGAAGTTCCAGGAAGTATATCACTTTTGATTAAAGACATTGTGCTACCTTGAATTTATGTAAATTGATAACCAAAACCCTATTAATACAATATGATACATTATAGATATATATAGACTGAACTTTTGATATTACCCTAATGTTTCAGTAGTTACTGTAATAAATTTGTATTATGCAGCACATTAAGACATTTACTTTTTTTAATGTAGCTTAAAAAATACTTTAACCGATTGTTGTAATGTAATGTTGTAATGACCGATTACAAGTTGATTAAGTATAAGAATGGTTTTCAAAGAATAAAACCTCTTGTTCAGTATTTGCTTAAAATATTTTGCAAAACTTTCAGTTGTAAAATACAACCAGTTTGGTTAAACAAATTATTGTGCTACACAAATACAAAAAAGTTAATCCAGAAAGAGCATCTGTTATGGGTCTTTTTTCAACACTGACATTGTTTCTGAAATTATCATGAACTATATTGCCTCTAGACATCACTGCACCAAATATAGGGAAGTCATACCAAGCAAGTTTTAATCATGGTACATTTGAGCATATGGGTCATTATTTTGTAAAAACTAGCTAAGCTGATTTTAAAAATATGTATTCCACTGCAACTGATAACACCAAAGATAATTAACTGATTTATCGGAAAAAAATCTAAATAGTTAAATGGAAAATGAAACCGAAAAAAAGCAAATTTGGCCCCCAAAATCCCTTTGCAAACTTTGTCACATCCTCTAAAAACCAGCATATGTTACCCATTAGTTAATAAATATCAAACCTATCTGCTATTGGAACACGGAAGCTTGAAGAGTGACAATAAATCTGTATCGACTATTTCCAGCAGTCAATTTAAAATTTTAAGCTACTGAATGACAGCAGTGCAGAGCAGATTGAAATGTAAGACAAAATGTCTGAGTCCTTTTCTATCTAAAGGGCAAAGTCAAACCAGTTGTTTGGGTTTTTTTTTTTATCAGGGTTAAAACCACAAAAGTACTGCTTAGAAAGTAGGAAGTTCTGCTCTTCCTTTTCCTAGGCGTGTGTGTGTGTGTGTGTGTGTGTGTGTGTGTGTGTGTGTGGTTAGGGGGATGGGGGTGTCTTCTTTTTTCTTTCAAGAAAATGACTATGGGTACTTTAAGCAATATTCAGAATATTCAGAGGGTATCCAGCCTAGCAGGCTCTTTAGTTTTCAAGGTTAACAAGTAAGTTATAGATGAGTCCTTTATTAATAATTTCAATCAGTCTATAGTTGGAAAATTCCCTTGAATGTCAACATTCAGACTTACCTTTGATGCTAAAGCAGGTGCATTTATACTACTCTGTGATTCTTAGAGGATTTGTATGAGCAGTAAGATATCATGTAATATGAATGAGAATATAGATATCTAGCATTGTGCTAACATCTAAAATACACATAAAATTTACTTTTTCTACTTGTAGTAACTTATTTAACAGAATCCTCCTTAGGTGTCTTCTCTAACCCATGGCACTACTACCAGGTCAAAACAAAAGATTTCCCAAAAGCTTGATCCAAATCTTCTTGAAGTAAATAGAACTTTGTCTTTAATGAGTTAGGATCAGATTTAATATTCTTTATAAAAATGCTAGCCTGGCCCAGATTCTCCTATGATTACTGAACTCAGCAATGACTTCTGACCTTCTGTTCAGTCTAACCACATATTTTGTAGTTCAAATCAGACATTCACCATCACATTAAAAAATTAAACAAATGAGACATTCCATTTATCCAATAAAATAGTGTTGAATCTATGCTAGAACAAGCATGATTTGTAGAAAAAATGTACAAATTCAGGCAGAAAAATACAGGATACAAAACTAGTTGAAATGTAATCTTTGTTATCATTAGTTGGAAATAATTCTCTGACAAGTATTAAGGTTATTAAAATGTGAATTTTAGTACCATTATTTGTAATAAGAATAAAAACCATGTTCAAGCAGGCTTTTAAACAAGCAGAGAAGTCTCAATATTTAATAATAAATGTTAAATTTAACCAAATTTAATAAGCCCATTAGCTGAAAGCATTAAACTACACCAAAAATTCGTTCTTTACATGTATTTTGGATTTCTTGAGCTATAAAATAATCCAGTCACCCTCTGAAATGCACTGCTCATAACATATTTCAAGCCTGATAAATCTTGAGAAAAAAGTGGTTCTCAATTTCATATTGATGATACTGATTTTTGCTAGCTCATTTTTTTCTTTCTTTATGAAATTTTTAATATACAAAAAGTTGTTTCAAGGAAACTTAGCTAGAAAAAGTGAACAAAATGGTTTGTATATAATTAAAAACAACAAAAAAAAACCCCCAGGCCTGAATACTTTACAAGGTTAGAAGTACAAGGCAAACATTTCTTAATAGCAGAAAGGTATTCCAGCCAATCTGCAGACTTACCGTGTATATTTTTACATAAAACATTGTATTTATGCTACAAGGTTTAAGCTGCTTAAAAGTTCACCCTATACAAGTTTGTAAAATAGTCTTCTTTTATAGTTAATAGACAGACATCTTCTGAAACAATGTCTTAGTAAAGAATATAAAGAACAGAGCTAGCAAGCTTAGTTACCTTTAGTAAAAAGCCACAGGAGCAAACAAATTAACCAAACCACCTCCTCTGTTGGGGAGGATGAAACTAGAAAGGCTTATAAATATGACTGCTTAGATTTTGAGAATGTGAAACCTATAAGTGGGATAGAATTGAAAGCAAGTTTTGATGTCTGAGATGTCCTAATTAGTGAATGTCTGGAAAAGAATTATAGGGCCAGCTGAAGGTAATCCTCCCTTAATTAAACAATGTCCCTTACCTACAGATAAGTCCAAAGGTCAAATGGAATGTTCTGTCTCACCCCCCAATGTATAGTTTGTCCCACATCTGTAACCCTCCCCTGAAGTATCAAGTATCTGTAACCCCATTGGCCCAAGTCTTGTTCCAGCCCACCTTGAAGCCCCCTGATAAGGGATGCTTGAGGGGCTGGACCCTCACTTGGCCTCTTGGCACCTTTTCCTTGGGACCCTCCTTTTGGAACTTCCTCTCCCTACCTCTCCCTTCCCCCACTCCCTAAGGCCACGAGTTGGGCCTGGCAACTCCAAGCAAGGCCCCACACCCTTTATAATAAACCACATCTTCTAAAACCTAACTTCAGCGATCTCTCATTTACATCCATCCAAACTGTCCTGGAGTCCAGAGAGAGCCCTCGTTACACTCCTCTTTTTGAAAAGTTTTAAAAAAATATTATGTAGAACACCAGTATTCTATCCAATACTCACAGGAAACTGGCTGCTTCTGCAGTGCTCTACACCAGCTCCATTAACTTCCACAGCCTTACAGGTAGATTGCTGACCATTGCCGTGGAACCTCCTGGGATTGACCTTCTATCAGCTGCAAGCAGGTTTGAAAATCAATGACCCACAGCACTTTTCAATGCTACCTACATGCAGTACAAGGCAGGTGCAAGGATGATCTTAAGTACTCTGTAACTACATTGTATTTCTTTAGTGAGACCCAGACGACCGCCGATGGCAAAAGGAAAGACCCTGCTCTTTGTCCAGGGGGGGAATTATTGCTTTATTTACCCAGGAGCTAGTTTTACCTCCTTATTTACCTCCTCACCGGTGCCAGAGTCCCTGAGGCTACGCCGGTCCCGGGTCTTTTTCCCAGGGGGGACGGGCCCAGAGGCAGGGACAAGCCGCTGCCCAGTCAGGGATAAGGTGGGAATGGAACAGAGTTGGGTTACATTCCAGTGTGGGGGATGGGTGCAGCCGAGAATGGACAAACCATGTCATATAGTTTCCAAGGGAAACAGGGGAAACATTACAAATCAAATGAAACACAGTATTAACCAAATTAATACACTGTAACACTACATCTTAAAAGCTGGCCCTCAGGTTTATGACTCACACTGTGACTCAGACCTGTGCGTGTTGTCTTCCAACATGCAGTTGTGAGGGCACAGCAGACTTTTAATAGCCCTCTCCACCTAGCAGTGCAACTCTGACATTAGAACTACATCAAGCAAGATGTCACATGGGCAAGAGGAAGGATACATTTAACTGTCACTTTAAAGGAATTAAGATTTTGATTTTAGCTCTTGCGTCTCCCATCATCTCAGTTCTTACGTACTTATAATTTCAGTGAAAGAGCACCAGATTCAGCTGAAACTGTGGTGAGAAATTGAAACAGGGCCCCAAGGAAGTAGTAGATGTCCCATTCCTGGAAGTGTTGAAAATAAGGTTGGACAGGGCCTTTGAACACCTTGGTCTAGTCAAGTTGGCATATCCTTGCCCACTGCAGGAGTAGGACTAGATGATCTTTGAAGGTCCATTCTAACTCAAACCATTCTATGATACAATGATTCTGTTCCCATTGTGTCTAGAGAGTGAGGCAGAGGTAATAGAAAACTTGCTTCAGAGTGATTTAGAGATATAGTATTGAAAGACTGAAAGATTATCCTTCTCACATAACCCCTTCTGTGGGCTTCCACCAGAAGTGACAAGACATTAGAACCACCTCTCCAGAGGAATAGGAACATAGTCTTCCTCTCTGAATGGGAGGAAGAAGCAAGCAAGGTACACGATGTGAAAGTATACACCAGCAGGAAAAAAGTCACAAAACCTCATTTATTAGGTAGGCCATCCAATAAAATAAGGTCAATCTGCTCTGTATGTAAAAGACAAAGGAGAATATAGACCAGAGAAAGTGTGTGGGACAATATCAGGAATTTACACAAATGTGCTGTCCCTGAATGTAATAAAGTCTCAAGTGGTCCTTCCTTAGTGTCAGACCTGATGAATGGCTTGTGTGTCTGACTGACTTCAAGACAAAAATGTCTACATGATAGACAGTCAAGATACATGAAAATGGCTGTTCCATCATAATCTTAAAATAGCAGTGTATAAATAATTAATAAAATAACTAGAAGTTAGTATTAGGCTTTACATATTTTGAAGTTTAGGAACAAGAATGTTCCTAAATATCTGAATGTTCATTAAATGAACACTTAGATATTTTCTTAGGAAAAGTAACTGATGAGGATCCTATTCTTAAACTACCTGCTCTACCACTCAAAGGAAAACTAGAGAAGTTGACTGCATGTTATTTTTTACACTGACAGTCATTTTAATGACTTTCCAAAAAAAAAAAAAAAAAAAAAAAAAAATTGCACTATAGATTTCTTGCATACCATCCGTTCATAAAATGAATGACATTAGCTTTTTCACCACAGGCTAGCATGTGTCTTTTGTCACAATGAATTTATCATCCTATGAAGCCTTATTAAAAGTATTCATATTCTGTATTTCCAGAAACATAAGTTTGATTCAATATCAACCTGACGTGAATACAACCCATGTTAATTTTTAAGACATAGGAGATTTTTTTTTTTTTTCCTTCTCTAAAGTAGAAAAAAATTGAGAAAAGTAGCAAAGGTTCCTCATGGTATTCATTGTATTTATCTAAATTAACCATAAAGGAATTTTTACATATATTATTAATTCTATATTTTATGAAGTTTAGATAGGGTGACTTGATACTGTGTAACATGGAGGACACTAGTATGTATGTGATAATCTTATTACTTAGGGTTTTACTCCAACAATACGAACCTGGAAATTGGGACAGGGAAGTCTAGAGGAGGCTGTTGAGTTAAAAAGAAATGATTGTTCCCAAATCCCTTTTTTTAAGCATAGTCATGCAGTTTTCTCTCACCTCCTCCTTTTTAATTTTTACTCAAAACTCTATGCATATTTTCGTCCAAAGATCAGACACAGCTGTCACTTCTAATTAAATTTCAATAACTCAAGCTGAGTATTTGTGAATTTGATTTAATTGTGTTAGCACTGTTTTCGATAAATACAGAATTTACTTCCATGTAACTGCAAGAAATGTCTACTAAAAATATCTTGGAGTATAAAAAAAAAAAGGGTGGTGGGTTTTTTTGTGTGTGTGTGTGTGTTTTGTTTGTTTGTTTGTTTGTTTTTTGGGTTTTGTGGGTTTTTTGGGTTGGTTTGGTTTGATTTGGTTTGGTTTGTTTTTTTTTTTTTTTTTTTTTTCCCCTGGGATTATACTGTCAAAATGAAACACAAGATTAGTTTCTATTTAGGTTTGTGGCCACACTGCAAAGCAGCTTTCTTTCTTAGAATTCACCCCTGCATTCCTTAACACACTAGGTAATACTCAATAAAAGGAATAAAAGATACCTGCCAGTTTTCCAGAACAGAAACATATAGAGTATGCACTTCTCCAAAGCTGTGTTGATCTATAATTTTAATATATTCCCAGACACATAAAGTCTGCTTTCCAGGATATTACTTTGGTCACTGAAAATCATATATAACATTGTGTAGTCTGTATCATATGGCTTTGGATCTGATTTCTAAGGAAAAAAAAAAAAAAAAAAAAGTAAGATATAATGAAAATTAAATATTATTTTCTACATTGTTTTACATCTTATCTTATAATACATTTTGAATCTCACATTGTAGGCAAGGTAATTTAACAGTCTTAATTATGCTAGCAATGAGTATTTGACTGCTCCAACTCCATGTAGTTCCTCAGCTGGAAAATTTGAAAGGAAAATTTAAACAAATGTTACATACAATGGTCTGGCACCGTTAAAATCAATGGGATAGTGATAAAATTTCAGTGAATCACAATATTTTGAAAAAAATTGCCACTCACTGTAGTTGTGATCTCCAATTCCAGTAGATGGATATATTTAGCGACACCGAGGCTAATGCTAAAATTCACACTGGTTAAGTAATGGCATGCAGAGAGTGATAGTCTGGTCTCATATCTTAACCTCAACAACTTTTTAAAATATATATGGTGGGTTTTTTGGTTTTGTGTTTTTTTTTTTTTTTTTTTTTTTTTTTTTTTTTTTTTTTTTTTTTTTTTTTTTTTTTTTTTTTTTTTTCCCTTTCCTTTGAGATGGGCTTTAAAGATTGTTTGAGACTGTGAGACAAGATATGTTTAGTCTTGCTTATGTTTTTCCCTAATTGAAAGGAGGACATCTCCTGGGGCCCCAGAATACTCCCTCTTATCCCTTTCTCTCTGCTCTAGACAATTTCAGTGTGCTAAGGAAAATTTTGTCCATATGAGTGAAGAGCAGAAAACTAGTTACATGCAGAAAACTAGTTACATTCAGAAAACTGTTACAGAGCAAAGAAAAGTCTTTAGCAAACTGCTTTATGTTTATCTGATTGAATAAAGTAATGTATTTAAATCTCAGAACTAGAAATGGTTTACAAATTGTCTCCAAATGCATGTCAGGTGACATACTAGATATATATAGCTACATTGCACCTTGTCATGAAAACATGACTATATTATGTTCTTCCAAGACATGATTCATCTCATTATGAGTGGTTACCTGCTTTTAGACAGATTAAGCAGTATAAAAGTTCATTGTTTTTCTCTGCTGTTGATTAAAAGAGTGTAAGATGGCTAGTAATAAATAAAGACAGTTAAAGCCCAGGTGAGGGTAATTTTTCCTTAAAAAGGCTCAGTTGAATTACCCAGACATAGCTGTTAAATACTATTTTAAAATGTCATTATATCTCTTCCTTGACCCCCAGCTGGTGTTACAGAACAATGCAGATCTGTAACATCTTCTATAAATCCTCTGTGGTAGCTGATAAGTCAGTGTGAATATCTTGAATGCCCCGCAGTATCATAAATGGCACTACATACCCTCTGTTTGGACAGTTGATATTAGCCTTAAATGGTGATTGCTAAGTTTTTAGGTGTGGTGTTTGGTTTTTTTGTGTTTTTTTTTTTGTTGTTGTTGTTTTGTTTTGTTTTGTTTTGTTTTGTTTTGTTTTGTTTTGTTTTGTTTTTTTTTTTTTTTTTTTTTTTTTTTTTTTAATCCATTGAACAAGTTTCAGTGACCATTAGCAACATGTATTTTATTTGGAAGATGAAGACAGCTCAGCTAGGTATAGCAAACAGCCTCATAATAGCCTGGTTATATAGCTGTTAATCATAACAGAAAGGTAAAACCAACATTATATGTTATTTGCATTTATTCTATTTCATTGATTACATAAATAAGATGCAAAGATTAACTGAAACAAATAGATGCAATTGCAAAACCCTGTTCATAGTGGATATGATAAAACCTCTGACTAAACAAAGAAATATGTAATCTATTGTTCCTCAGAATCCTGGGAGAGTGATGAAAGTGCAAGTAAAAATACAAGTGACTCAGACATCCTTAGAGAAACACAACAGCTCCTATAAAATCTCTCAAATAAATACATATATATATGTGATTAATATATTTGTGTGTGTATGTGTATGCTTCTTTATCTATATATATAATCATAGAATAATTTGGGTTGGAAGACATCCAGTTTTATGAGGTTGCTCGGCAACTTGGCCAAGCTGAATTCAGGAAAGCTGCAGGAATGAAGATTCAGCAAACTCTCTAAGCAACCTGTTCCACTATATCACATGCTTTTAGTAAAATAATTTAAAAATAATTAAAATTAATTAGAAATTAATGAAAACAATAATTAATTAAAAAAAATTAAAATCCTCAACTCAGGATTTTGTGTTCAGGCTTTTGTCTACTGCTGCTCCCATGGTGCACCTTTGAAAAGAATTTGGCTAAGTCTTCCCTACTTTTCTAGTCTTCTCCAAAAAAGTAGCTCCAGGCAGTTGAAAGATCTCCCCTTAACATTCTGTTTCTATAATTTTAGAAAAGGTAAGTTCTCACAATATAGGAAATATTAAATTATTTTAAATTTCCTGTGGTTGCTATTTTAGTAGGTTTAAGAACTACATGACGATTGTCATGGTGTTGCTCTGCATGTAGTTTGAGGTGCTCTGATGAGCCTAGGGCAGTATAGAAATTCCTTTGCTCACCACCTTTGTTTGAAAAGATGAGCAACTGGCTTACAAAGTGAAAATATGCATTCAGCCTCTTAACCTGCTTGGTATGCCTCAGCTGGTGTGCAGTATAAATTACAAGTGTGGAAAACAACTCTTAATAGATTAGTCTTCATCTAGATAGCAGAATAGCAAAACTCGGGAGAGTTTATTTCTCTTAACTTTTGCAATATATAATTAAAGCCTCTAATATGAAGTAGTTATTCTCATTTACCCATATAGTAAGTGGTAAAAACTACCTACATTAACACGCAAATTAATCTAAATATGAAGAAAATATTGAAGAACAAAGTAATTTACTCTTGAATTTTTGTCTTGGTTTATTTAGTAGGCCTATAAATAACTTACTGAATACAATGACTCTCCTAGAACTGTGTATTTAGGATAAACCAAGTAGATCTGAATACATTAAACTTGAACAGGAAATCAAACACACTGTGCAAGAAAGAAGACAATGGTGTTTCTCAGCTTTCTGTCTTTGTGACATTTATGAAGACTGTGATTTATAACTGGAACAATTTATCAAGTCCATAGTGAGATTCTGCAGGACTGAACAATTTCTTTCTATACAGACACTTTCAAAAATAATTATATCTTCTGATATTGATATATATCAGAAAAAAAAAAGATGTATTGGTATTTACTTCTGTTGCATTATCCTCATAATTTATTAAACCAGCTAAACATGCACAAAGATTGATATTCTGAAAACCTGTTTACTGTTTGTGTACAAATAAATAGACAGATATTTCTCTGTCCACCTACATGCAGGGTTTATAATTATATTTTTTCTTTTTATTATTTTGACCTTGAATGAATGTCAAAGCTATGATGTATAGCTATGTTACCAACCACTCCCCTCAAAAACTTCATGATACTTGGATTTTACAGTTTCATTTATGAAGGGTTTAGGGTTAGTGTTGGGTGGTTTTTGTTTGTTTGTTTGTTTTGTTTTGGTTTTTTTTGTTTGTTTTTTTTTTTTTTTTAATTACTGCCTGAAGGTCAACAGGCACAAAACTGACTAATGTATTTTTCCAGTTCTAATAAGGCATTTTATCTGAGGAAAAATGATGCCTTAATTTAGTTTCTAAACTGAAAAAGAATGCTTGGTCTAAAATATGTTGAAATAGTTCAAAAGCTTTTGAAATTATTGGAAATCTTATCATCAGTAACAATAGCTTTTGGATCAGGGATTGAGAAGCCTGAGTAACCCCACTTTCTAAAGTTCTGTGTGTCTGCATGTTATCAATGATGTCAGGGGATTAAATAGAAAATAAATGACCAATCTTGTCCAAACATAACAAATAAAATAAATAATAAGGCAAAGTACATCCAAAAGGGAGATCATATTGATGGATTTTGGGGCATCTTCTTATTTTTATGGTTTTCTGTCATTTGAAGTTACTTGCACACATTTGTTCTCCATTTCCCTGAACATCATATAAACTACTGAAAATCACAGTATGGAAGCACGAACTAAAGAAAAGATCTATTAGCAACCATCTAGGATGCCAACTGTTTTCCTTAAAAACAAAACAAAGCAAAGCAAAACAAAAGTGCACAAACAAACAAAACCCTGCATAGATAGAAGGAAAAGGAAAAAAACCCTTGTACATGACACTTTATAGTACTGTAGACACCCTCATGTGTAGAACCAACTTATAAAAGAAGTAAGTTTGGCAGCTAAAATATATTTCTCTGCATAGATATTAGTTCTGTTGAAATACAGAAAATCTTAATTAGAATAATTTGTGTCACTGTCTTTCATTCCATTATGATTTGCCTCTAAGAAAAACATGCTATATGTAATAAATTTTGTTCCTTAGTAAACTAAATGAAAACCTCCACTAAGTGAGGAAGACAAAAGAAGGAGAAATTAAAGAAATTAACAGGGGTCCAGAAAGTACATATGCAGAGAAAGAGTTTCCATTTTAGTGAGGTATTCAGGACTTAGTCAAAGCCAAAACAAGCTTGACTCAGTGTACCAGAATCACTTATTGAATGCATCTGATAAAGAAAACTAAAATTAAAAAAAAAAATTAGTATGGTAAGGAAATTAATTATTAGAAGGTAAAGGACCAGGCAGGAGAGTGACTCTAGCCTGGTCTTGGGAAACATTATTAGATAACAAATGCAACCTCAAAAACTAGGAGAACGTTTACTGAATATTTACTGAAGATAAAAATGTGGGAGACACTGTCACTTCAGAATAATGAGGAAGAATGTGGAGGTTTACAGAGAACCCAGAAGTATAGAAATGCATAAAGCAGATTAGTCTTTTAAAGAAAAAGCAAGGAAATGGCTAGATAGATCATGAGGGATATTTAGGTCTCCAGTTTAAGCTGTGTAAGCAGGATGACGTTGTCAAAATCTGCTGCTTTCACTCTATTTTTTTTAGGCAGAGATCTAACCTTTGCCTGTGAACTCCACTTTTAAGCTCTGTTTATATATACTGAAAATAAGTATAATGCTTTATCTGCCACTGTCTCTGCTAAGTCAGAAGTGCTTCTAAGTAAATGATGAGGATCAGGTTGGAACAACTTAGAAGAGCTCTGAGTTATGAGGTGCCTAAATAACAATTTTTACCTGTGGTCTGGATACAAATTCTCATGTTACTTCAAGATATGTTATAAGCTGTATTTCAGTGGACGATCTTGTAACTCTAGATGCTATTAATAACAGGACATGTAAAAGGTGTGATCTGCTGATTTATCAATTGTAAGTATCAGGTGATGCTATGGACACAATGCTGAATGGATTTTGTGAAAGATGGAGGCGGGATGCTGATTGGCCTTTAGCTAGAATATTGTTCTGAAATGTAAAGAGGAAAAAAAAAAAAAAAAAAAAAAAAAAAAAAAAAAAAAAAAAAAGAAAAAAGAAAAAAGAAAAAAGAAAATCTATATGTAGATATCTATATGTGAATTACATATCCCATAATTGACAATAAGGATGTAGGACTAAACTAGTGAGCACATGAAGTTGTATAGATTTAGGGTACCCTTCACAGTCTACTGTTACTGATTCACCTGTTATTAAATAAAGCTCCTGTTTATCTTAGAAAATGGAGTTGTATAACAATTCAACTCAATGAATAAAGATAACTATGTTTAAAATTAATATTTCTAGTCAACATTGCATGTTGTGACTTCAGAAACTATAATGGGACTCCACACCGCTAACAGTCATTTGAGAGTTTTTGTGGGATTCAGCTGCCTACACATTGCAATATTTTAGAGTCTTTAAGACATTTATATGATAGGTCTGGCACATTTAACAGAGGCTGCAAGAGGCTATGACCTTCTGGAGCCACATGTCAGCATCTGTCAGCATCTGTCAGAGTTTCCTAAGTGAAGATGCACTCTGTGCTCTGTGTGTGTAGCACTTTCAAACTGTAAGCCAGAGTCACAGGTTAAGTAGCATGATCTAGAAGCTATCAATGGTGATACCACTGTTTTGGGTCCTGACACTAGAGAAACAGTAGTCTGATAGTCAGCTACTGTAATGACCATGGTTCTAAACCAAGTACTGTAGAGATGGGGATCTGAGAATTGGTTTCTTGGGGCACAGTAGATCCAGACCAGCTGCGATATTCTGTGTTTCTGCAGGAAATGAGAAGAGATAAGAGTACCTTAAATTGAAGAGTATACCCAGGTGCCAGTGGCTGGGGAGGCTGGGGTCTGAGGCTAACTACTGGCCAGTTACTGGTACAATTCATATTTTTCTTGTACATGTTTACAGAAGTTCCAGTATTAAATTTCACTCCTGAGCAGGACAGAACCATCAGTGTCACTCACATTTATGTGAGTGCTTTTGGTAATGGTGTGGGTGTTTGTAAGGTAATGTCTTCTGTCTGCGTGTGGCCAGATGTGTATATCCATTGTGCCTATGAGTATGGACACATCTACCAGGAACACAGGCTCTGCCTTGGTTTTGATGACACATGTAAAAAAACAGTTGAAGCAACCTTGCATCTACTGGGTTACAGGCTAGGCAAACTCCTAAGGGCTTCATACTAAGCATGTGAATCATTTTAGACTACAATAGAAGAAATAGAAAAGCTCTTTTTTCCCAGAGCTAACATTAAGATAACTATCATTTTTCCATATTCTATGCTAGGACACTTACTGCATTGTAAAGTATTAGACTCTTAAATGTTTGGGGGATTTAAAAGTTAGATTGAAAGGTCTAAGCAAAACTAATAGTATAATAATTTGCATATAAAGGTATGAAATTAATCACTCAGCCATTAAAAATATTTTTATGTATAAAAATGTATCCAAGTATCACTTTATTTTATTCATAGTTTCAGATTCCTGGTTTCTCCCACTTTCTAGAGAGAGGCAACTGCAACTATATAGTGGTTTAAATCCATTGTGTGAGGGACTTTCTTGCCTTCTTAAAAAAAATATGACTCAAGAAATCAAATATTGCTGATGGTGAGATGAAACATGCTTTAACTAGATTAGAATCATAGAATCCTGGAATATATCAAGCTGGACGGGAACCATAAATATTGAGTCAAACTCCCTGCTCCTTGCAGGACTACTTAAAACTAAATTCTATTTCTACGAGCATTGAACAGATGATCTTTGAACTATGCCAGGTTTGGGATTCTGTCTGAGCATTGTAATATTTGTTTTTCTTTACTGCCAAAATAGATATTGAACACATCAATCAGTGGTTTCATCAATTATCTATTATTTATCAATCTACTGTATTGTTTCATGTTTCCTTGTAAATTCACTTATTTTATGTGTGAAACTGCTTCAGCTTGCTCACTGATATGTCAGGGTAATAATGTAATATCTTTTTATTTTCTGGAAAAAAATCTGAATATTACTGTGATATACAGAAAAAAGATACTCCTATTTCATTGTCTCTGAAATATCTATGGACTGTGCCTTACTCTTACATTGCCATAAAATCATGAAATGTGCTG
Organism: Hirundo rustica; assembly: GCF_015227805.2. Classification (NCBI taxonomy): domain Eukaryota; kingdom Metazoa; phylum Chordata; class Aves; order Passeriformes; family Hirundinidae; genus Hirundo; species Hirundo rustica. The sequence continues at coordinate 63,155,569 of NC_053451.1, forward strand.
AGTTGAAAGGGACCCATCAGGATCATTGAGTCAAACTCCTGGTCCTGTGCAGGACATCCTAGAACCACACCATGTGTTGTTAAATATATAAAATCACTATTTTTAAAAACTTATTGTCACTATAATTTGACATATAACTCCTCAGTTACAGGCTACTCCATTTATCGCATGCCTTGCTCTTCACCTTTCTTCAGAAGGATCTTATATTAGTCTTGTCACTGTCTGATCCTGCCTGCTATATTCCAATCCTGTGCAATCCATTGTTTCTATAAACTGAACTCTATTAAATATGACTCACTTCAACCTGAGCAATGTGGAATTACAGTAACCATCCTCAGAGTCCATAGTCCATAAAAATTTGTATGGGGTTGTTTCATATTTAAATATCATACTGGAATTCATATTTCTGTATAAGTTTTCCTTCATTTCACTATATGTATTGTACATGTCCATCTCTTAAGAAGAATGTAATTGTTAAATATCTTCTTTTTATTGACGCGATAGTAATAATGACACAAAATTTGATCTTAACCAAAATATTCACCTGAATCTCTACCATAGTATAATACAGAATGTAATTTTAAGGGAAAAAAACCCCAACTATTCAGTAAAAATGGATTCATATCATATGACTTCAGATATCACCTAACATAAAAACAGCTGAATATTTGTGAGGCTAGATCTACGTATCACTATCTCAGAACCAGAGATATTTAAAGGAGCCTCTGGAGACTGTCTGATACAAAACCATACCCAGGTAAGGTCACCAGGAACCAGTTGCCCAGAACTGTGGTCAGATGTCTTTTGAATGCATTTAAGGAGGGACACTCTACATCATCCATGGGCAGCTTGTACCAGTGCTTGGTCACCCTTGCAGTAAAGAAGGCTGGATTGATATGCTGAGCAAAGTGCCAGGTCCTGCTGCACTGGTGAGACCGCACCTCAAATCTTATGCTTTGTTTTGAGCCTCCTCACTACAAGAAAAACATTGAGGCTCTGAAGCATTTCCAGAGAAGAACAGAACTGGTAACGGGTCTAGCATATAGATCTTGTAAGGAGCAGCTGAAAGAGATGTTCTTGTTTAGTCTGGAGTAAAAGAGGCTGAGGAATCTTTTCTTCCCCAAAAGCCTTGTCAAGATTGGAAAAGGCTGCTCAAGGAAACAGTCAAATCAGAATCTCTGAAGGCATTAGAAGATGTGTAGTTGAATTGTGCTTACTGGCAAGGTTTAGCTATGGACTTGGCAGTGATAGGTTTGTGGTCAGACTCAATGATCTTATAGGTTTTTTGCAACATTAATTATGGTGGTGTGAGAATTGTTTTTATTAAGTTATTAAGTTATTTTTGTAAGATTTTTAAGTTATTTTTATAATGGTTGAGTCCACTGTATACCCCTGTGTTCTGCATTGGTTGTTTTGTCTACTGTATAACCAGACGTTTTCTGTCATTCATTCCTTCCCTGCACCTGTCACTGTCAATCCCCCCTCTCTCCTCGTGGTCGCCCTGTCTGTCACTCGGAGACCCTTCCCTGGCTTCTGGAAAACTCCAGGAGGGGTGTCGAGTGATAGGCTGGGGCCCTGGAGACCCCCTCCCATCATTTTGTGGTTGGTCCCCAGTTCTATGGTTCACACCCCCAGTTAACCCCCCGATTCCTGTGACTGGCTGACCGGTTGTCGCCACCCCCGTTTCCACCCCCCCTTAAAAACTGCCGCGCCTGCCCTCAGGGTCTCTCCTGGGCAGCAGGTGCAGAGTGCAAAGCCCTGCGCTCCCTCTGCCTCAATAAACCTACGTTACATCCTGCTCGGGAGAGTCTGCCTTTTATTCAACTGCCGAGGTCGCTTACGTCATCTACGTGCCCGTCGCTGGCGGTGGGATCCAAGTTCCCACAGGAAGGAAGCGGCGTGCTTTGCCTGTCGCTCCGACCTTAGCACGTTGCCACAGTGAGACACTCTGAGCTAGCCTGTGGCTGCGCTGCTCAGCGCGATTTCTGGACACTGCGACAATAAATGATTCCATCATTCTATAACACTAACCACTAACCACCACCAAAAAGAAGAAGGGCTTCTAGCATTTCTAGGCAGAAAAATATAGATCTTTGTTCTTGTTTCTTCTATAACTGACTTGTCAAAGGACTAATAATATATTGAGTCTTTCTCAGGTCAGGATATCACTCATGGATGGTACATATTCTGATTGTCACAAAGCTTTGATAGGACAGTGACACAAGACGTAATCCAGCCTGGTTTGTAGGTAGCTGCTCTATCTTCTTATGCTTCTTTGTCATGCAAATCTCTTTTTGGCTCTAATATTTTATTCTCTTCTGGAATTCTGGAATTAACATTTTCTGAAATGTTAATAAGTTAATAAGATCTTGTTAAAAGTTAAGATCTTGTTAAGATCTTAATATCTTAATAAGATCTTAATAAGATCTTGTTAAAACTTTTTCTCAGGAACATTTTTTTAACAGAAAACTACTCTTCAACTATCTAAAAATTCTATGTATATCTTTTTGGAGGGGGAGAAAAAAAAACCAAAAAACCACAAACAAACAAACAAAAACAAACAAACAAACACCCAACCAAACCCATAAATTTTATACTTTTGCCTAGGACACTATGGGATTACTTAATGTGTGATTACCAAAATACGGTAGAAAAAAGAGAAACTTGAATATTTGGTAGTAGCTGCTTTCAACTCTTCCTTGTATTTGCCACCAGAATCAATATTCCTTATAATGAGAGAACTATAGCCAAGAAAGCATTAATTAAGTCAGTGATAAAAAAACTTTATAATTCACAAGAAAATAATCTGGCATACAACAGATTTATTTTTAATACAAACATGTAAATCCCTAATGAAACTACAGTGATGAGCAACTTGTACATGAATATTAGGACTTAAAACAAATAAGTATAATTATAAAGCATTTTTTACAATGAAGAAAAAAAGCAATTTAATAGAACATTGCCGTACACTCCATGTTTTCTGCTTGAGAACTGAATATATTATACACCATTTGGAGGAGACCAGGAAAACATGAACAAGTGACAATATTTCATTCTGGTGACAGCTTTTCCTAATTCCCTAATAGAAATACGTTCATAATATGTTGTTTTATTCTTTTAATGAGAAATTTAATATTTGATTTTTAGCTTACATCCCTGAGTCATGGTTGGGGGAGAGGATGTCTACGTGTTGATTGGGGTTTTTTTCACCTTTTCATGCCAAAATGATTTATTTGTTTGCTTCCTTGTTTGTGTAATTAAACTGGAATTAATTACTGTTAGAAAACTAAAGAGCAACTGCAGCAAAAGAGGATACCAAAGTAGGTGATAGTTTAAGGGGTAATCAATGTCCTCAAAATGCATGGCAATTTCCCTTTCAGGTTCTGATATTCTCACAGCCTCACAGTTCTGCTAGAACTAGCAGTACGTTAAATGTTGGGTTAGAAACCAGCAAAAAATATTGTGACTGGATGAGGCTTTGGGGATATATTAATATTCCTTGTGTTTCTTATACTTACAGAAATCTAAAAGGAATAAAATTTGAAGGTAGGAACCAATTTCCCTTACGCAACTAGATTGCATTGCAGCTTAGATGGCTGCTTGGATATCTAACTTAGGCTGTTTTCTTCTCATTTTCTGTATTGTCTGGAGAGAAACAGGCACCTCAGGGGGCCCTTCATTCTACCTAAATTAGACGCCTACCTTAAAATAGGGTAAATTTTTCATTGGTGGCATATTGACTGCAGAAGGTATTGTGGTTGATTGGTTGTGTGCAGACACCTGAAGATTTAAGTTATTTCTATTTTTAAAATCTAATGCTTCTTGCAGACTTTTGGAAGGGATATCAATGATGAGACTTCAGCACTATACTTTTCAACAGCTAAAACCAGGTATGTTAAATCTTGGCATATTCTTGATTCATTTTACTAAATCTCAAGCACAAGCTTAAGCTAGGTGATGAAGTATGTCAGGTCTTTGAATCGTTGTTTTCCTTTATATTTGAAATATTCTTGATTCTGTTTTAATTTACAATATATCAAATATCTTTCCTCTTTTTCTAGAGCTTTCACTTAGAAAATTCAGAAATTAATCTGAGGAGATAGTTAAGGGATGTCAAGAGCAGCCACCTTCTCTGGTTGCTCCATCCTGGAATCCATTCTGCCATGTTGTTGGAACCCAGCCTGGTGTACACACACAGAGGCACACTTCTACATGTGTCAGCCTGCAGATATACACACAAAAAAACACAGAGACGCGCACACACACGATGTGTCACACAGCCTCAAACAAGGCTCTGCCCTCAGCAGCCCCCACATTTGGACTCACAGCCGACACAGGCAGGGATGGACTCGTCCCCTCCTCCTCTTCAGCTGGCAGAGGCAGAAGGTTACGAGTGCAGCCGTAATAGTCAAACGGTCAAAATAACTCTCACTTGCTCTACATCAGATTGTTTGACATCTTAATTCTGATAATGCTCCATTCACCCTCAGAACATCAAGACTAGTCTATAGATTCAAGTGTACATATAAAATAGAAAAAAAAAAAAAAAAAAAGACTTGGCAATCAAAATTGATGTAATTTTTTTTTTGAAGAAAATAAAAAAAAGAAAAATGAAAATTTTATGGGGTTTTATACCAACTTTGATCTATTTCTGTTCAGTTAAGAAAAAAATCCTATTAAATTTTAGGACAAGTTCTTTGACATAAACGTTGGAGAGGAAAATCTGAAATAAAATATTTGTCACATTCAAGAACAGATATCAGAACGCAAATACAAAAACAAAAAAAAAAAAGGGCTAAAATTAGTATTTAATTTTTAAAATTTGAATAAATTAAAAGGCTTCAGAAAAGAAAACCAAAACAAAGGGAAAAAAAAAAAAAAAAAAAACCAAACCAAACCAAAATAAACAATACAAATGAAACAACCTCTAAAGAAACGTCCTCAAAACCCAGGATTCACAGGATTCATTATTGAAAGAAGAGAAAACAAATAATGCAAAAGACTGCAGGCAAAGCATTTTTTTACTACTGAAATATCTCAAATTAGGTAGTGTTTCAAATTAGGTAATATCTTGAAGTGAGGGGTTTTGCAGACTAAAGCAAACTGTCAAGATTCCTGTACGATGATATATACCTTGTAATCACAGGCCTCTCTGGTAGCAGGAGAATACATTCAGTGTAATGAGAAATAGTCAGCTGTTTTAAGATTAAAGTAAAAATGAAAGATAAGAGTGCATTTGAAAATTGTAACTCAGTCTTACAGATATATATAACAAGGTTCTTTCAGATTTGAAGATTCAATAAAACTTATTGAATTTATATATATTGAATGCACTTCTGTGTATAGAAGCCTTTATATGTCATTTTATAAGAAGATTTGGAAGGGAAAATCTGAGGGAATAGAGATGTAACACTGCATTTGTTATTTTTTAGTGATAGCATTAGTTTTCAGGAGGTGGTTGTGTTTTTTTGTTGGGTTTGGGGGGGGTGTTGTTGTAGTTGTTTTGTGGGGTTTTTTGGTTGTTTTTTTTTTGTGTGTGTGTGTGGGGTGTTTGTAGGGTTTTGTTTTTGTTTTTGTTTTTTTTAATTGATAACTGACATTCCCTTTCTACCTCAATTGAAGGTTACTGTTACATTTTGTTTGAACTTTCCAGTTAGGTCAGTCAAGGAACAATAAAATTGAAAATTATCATTTCTCTAGAATAATTTTAGAAACGTTCCATGCAGCTTTTTCTTCCCAAAAACTCATTAATTTTTATTTTTTATGGTTTTCCCAATACCCAGAAGTATTGCTTGATGATATTTGGAAGCAATAACACTAAAGTAACCTGTATCAATTTATTGTCTTTAAAAGTTTCCTGGAACAGAGAAGTAGAATATACAAGCAAAGATAAGGTGACTCTAATGGTCATCTTGGCAGCCTCAGCTGTGAAGATGTTTTTTATTTGTTTTGTACTACTTTTATTTTGACCATCCTTTTAAAGTTTGTCTTCCCAAAGGCCATAAGATTTCTCTAATACATTTGTTTTGCTTATCTTAAACACAAGAAAAACTGTAGTTGTTGGTAGGTATTTTCACCCTCCTCTCCCCATTCCCTAGTTAGAAACTAGAATATATATATATACACACACACATACATACATACATACATACATATACATATACATATATATATATATATATATATACACACACATACACACTTAGCAATCTTAACCAAGATCTAAATTATTGCATTAAACTTTACTGCTGAGGAGGATTCAACACACCTGTGTGGTCAGCTATGGTCATTCATCTCATTGTTTCAGTGTTCATCAGTGCTCTGCCTTCAAACTTGTAATTTCCTAATAGTTACACATGTAAAAGGTCTCCAAGTCATTCTTCTGTTTCTACTGCATGTTTCTTACTGTCTATTCTCCTTCCACAAGGAGGAGAAGATAGAGAGAGGGGAAAAAAAAAAAAAAAAAAAAAAAGCTCAGCTACAAAAGGTCAATCAGAAATGTAACATCCTGTGTTTAGAAATATCTATACATTATCACCTTTTTCAAATTTGTTATAACATTCCCAAGGTGGGGAAAGCATATATTGATAAATTAATGTGATCACAGAATCATAGATTGGTTTGGGTTAGAAGTGATCTTAAAGATTCTCTAATTCCAGCCCCCCTGTTATGTGAAGGGATGTCTTTCACTAGACAAGATTTCTTAAAGCCCCATCCAACCCAGCCTTGGACAGTCCTGGGAGTGATGTGAGATGAATGGTGGGATTAACCTTGTTTGGGTATGGAGTCATAGAGCTATTTAAGTTGGAAAATATCTTTGACCTCATCAAGTCTAACCACAAACCTGACTCTATCCAAATCCATCAGAAAGCCATGTCCCTAAGTGCCAAATCTACAAGACAACAGGCTCAAAATGTTGGACTCAATGATCTTGAAAATCTTTTCTAACCTTAATGATTCTATGATTCTACAAATTACTCTAGGAGAATTGCTGAAAACTACAACAACACATTTCTTTTTTTTTTTTCCTTTAAAAACATTCAATTTTTACCATTTCCCCACCTACATATAAGCCATTGTATACCTTTTTTCATCTTACCTGGGATATCATCGTGATCAGTAATCTGGATGATGATATGTCAGAATTAATGACTAATTATTCTCAGTATCTCTACATTTACTATAAAATCTACACTATATTCTTAAGTAATTTTGAATGCCATTTATTTCACCTATCTTCAAATGAATAAAGTTAGGTATCTGGTTTAATTCTGTTTTCTAGTCTTTTTTCATGCTCAGAGGATAATTTGTTTTTATAAGGGAAGAGACTAAATCCTACGAGAAGCTCAAAATATGTGAAAAGAATTTGGGCCACAACTGTCATGGAAGTGTAGGATAATAAAATTTGCTTTGGTTACAAAAAAAGTTTCCTTATATTGCTGTAATTGCTTTATGAAATGTCTTGCAATTCCACAAAGCCCCTCAGGTTTAATACCTAATTCTGAACAGGAGTTCTCTCACAAGACTCAGAGGAAATAGTTTACCTTACTTTGGTGCCAATGTTTCTGTTAGATTCCCTGTCTCACATATGCATTTTGATATAATATAAATAAAAGTAGCAGTTTCTGTAACCGCATTAGTTTGAAAACCTCACAAAAAGAAATGGGATTGAAATCAGCTGTACTCTTGGTAAATTCTGGGGATTATTGAGGACAGACTTTCCTTAAATCCCTTAAAAATGTTTATTTCCTACACCTGAATAATTACAGAGTGGGGAAAAAAAATAAATTAGATAGACAGAAAAGTTATGCTGAGGACAAGTAAATCATGCTAGTATAAAGAAATATTGAAAATCTCAGAATCAGCTAGAAATACATTGTATTTCTTTTATTACTTAACAATACTATAGAGGGAGACCCTACATGGCACAAAACTCTCAGGTATTTGCATTAATATTGTCAAGAAGATTTGAAAAGGCTGGGTATGACTTACTTTATGTAGTCCTCAGCCCTCCAAAATACTTAATGTATTGAAAAAAAAAAAAATAAAATATCCACAATTTTATTTCCTTTTCCTGATGCTTTGAAGCAGTTTAAGGCTATTGCTGCAATAATGGCATTGTGATCCAACTACTGAAAGATGCCTCTGTTTATAATAAGATGCAAAGGAGACCATATGCTGAAGTCAGTAACTTGGATTTTATTTGTCACCACTCATGGATGCAGTTGGCCCCATTCATCCTTCCTCACCCTGTGCTTTTTGGTGGTGGAGATCTGGAGTTATTCTTCTGGGGGGAGCCACCTTTATACAGTCCAAGTTTCAGGTATCTGCAGAGCAGTCACAGATGCCATTCCCAAAAATTGTTATGGTATGTGTTTGAGCAGTTCCTTCCTTCCCAGTTTGCCACAGTGGGAATTTTTGTCTGGGTGCATTAACCACAATGTGCTAACCAGATCACATCTCCACCCGGCCTGGAATTAGCACCTTCCTGTTGCAAAGTTCTCCCTTCTGTGCTTATCTCAACTTCCCATTGTGGAGGCTTATCTTGCCACAGTCCCTTCTGTGAACTTGACAGTGTTTGAGACAGGCAACCTACAAATGATCAAACCAGCAATTATGGTGTCTGTTAGGTAGGTGTTATGCACTGTTATTCATGATGTGCCTTATTAAAACTGCACTTATTTTATATATATATATATATATATATATATCTCCATGGAAAAGCAACCTCTATGAGGAAAATAAGGAACTGGTGGGGATTTTAACTTGATTTAAAGACATTTAAATCTTGAAAATATTATCCCCTTCAAAATTCATTAATTTATTGCTAAGAAATTTTTTTCCTCCAGCAAATTTATTCTCTTGACAGTGTAGGGAGGGAACAGGACATCGTTTTTGCTGTTGTGTAATGATGTAAAAGTAGTTCTGCTGAAGAAATTCTATTTGGGGCGAAGTGTAAGGAATTGTTCTAAAGTATGGGCATGATCACCACCTATAAAGCTGGAACGCTTACCTACATGGTGTAACTGACAGTAGCTCAGAGGTTTCACTTAGAAAATTAACATTAATGACTCTTGGTAAATTCTATCTTTTCTATCTAACTTTTTTCTCTAAATGTATTTGTAAATCTCCAGAGGGTACTCAAAAAAGCTTTGTGAATGATAAATTGAAGATTCTGTCTCTTGTCATTGTTTTGACAACTTAAATCAAACATAGCTTTAAATGTTAATGGGAAACACTACCAGTTCTTAAAATGATCCCATAGAGAATACAATTAAATTGGCTTTTTAAAGTTCCTCTTGGATTTTGCTTATATAAAATGGAAAAAGTTAGAAAAAAATTAATTGAAACTTTTTTTTTTTTTTTTTTTTTTTTTTACACTACATGTTTTTAGTCCTTACATTCTAGTGGGGGAAATTGATTTAAGTTATGTTCTGGGGCATTTTTATAGAACTGAGAAGAATATTTAAAAGATAGAGTGGAAGGAAAAAACATTAATCACTTAAAGTTTTTGAATAATTGGTAAGGAATGAAAATATCTAAATTAACCTGAATTTTTCTTCTGGTTTTACAGGTAAAATGTAATATTATCTTTTACAAAAGAGAAAATAACATGAGGAACAGAAAAATGGGTTAAACTGTCCAGAAAAAACACATTACATTCACTGGAGTACCTGGGAAACTATCATGTACTGCAGTTTGTGTCACTCAAATAATTTAACAATGCCATACTTGCACAAAATAACCACACAGGTATCCTTGGCCATACCAGATATAGCAGGAATCTGGAGATCTATAGAAAAAACATCTGCCTCTCAGTCAATAACTTTAGGGGACTTTAACATTCAACAAAGAGAAACAAAATTTTCAGTCATTATTCTTGCAATCTGCTTTGGATATAAGTTAGTATAATACATACAAGCTGGTATGTATGCTATCTTAAGTTGATATAAAAAGTATAATTCTCCTTATTAGCCATAAAGGAAATCTGAATCAGGTGTCTAAACTTTAGATCCAATGTGGATTTTTTGGATAAACCATGTGCTGTATCTTGTTGAGATTCACAATATCTTCCCTCTGTCTTAGATCCTGTCCCTCAAAACTGATTCCAAGGTCAGCTTTTTAAGGAACTAGGTCCCTTCACAGCATCACAAACACTCTGTGAATTATCAGCTCTGAGCTTATGAGAAGATAAAAAAATTGCAACCAGGCTAGTAAGTGAGAGGGATATGCCAGACTCATAAATACACATACTGTGATCTTCACAGCAAGACCTAAAAATCCAGGCTTTCTTTAATTACAAAATGAGAAAGTCTGGAGCTGTTATGCTGTGATTTTTAGGCACCAGATGTCCTGGAAATGGAAAAAGAGTTTAGAAGCAAGAAAGTTTAAAATTAATTATGAACAGAAAGAAAGTATATACTCACACATGGCTTATTATTTCACATAGGCTCATACTTATGAGGTTTCAAAATAAAATTATTTTTTTGGGCTTACAGTAAATCACACAATCAAATAATGTTGCATTCTTTTTTGTTGTTAGCACAGCTCTTTATTTAAAACATTTGAAGGTAAATGAAAAATTAGCTATTGATTTCCCTGCATTTAAGATCAGAATGTTTGAGCTGTTTTTTACATGAAATTTTCATATTCATTTTACATTGTAGACACTGAGGAAAGAGCAATAATAGAAATAATCAAAGAGAAATATTCTTATATTGTTCTTTTTCCCTGGAGCCCACAGGATTCTTACTTTTCTCTTCATCATTGCAGTTTGAACTTCTGCCCCCAAAGCATACAGAAGGCATTTTTTTCCTACTGCAGGGGGTTAGAAAATATGATGTTGTTATTCCTACTGCAGTCATATTATTGACCTGATAAAGAAGACCCTCAGGACTTGTCTGGCTTGTCTGAGTCTGAGCTGCAAGTTTTAACTGTTATAGCAATTATCTGGGAGAAGGTGACTATTGCCCAACTTGTCTTGGCTTAACTCTGAGATTATCCTCTATGGTAAAGGTCTGAAAAGCCTACACTATGACAAAAAACCAAAAAAATACACAACAACAAACCCTAAACAACAACAACAAAAAAAATTCAAACTAGCCAAACAACTCCCCTCAAACAAACAAAAAAACCCCAAACAAACGAAACAAAAAAACATTAGCCCTTTATATTATTTTGGCAATGTATTGTGCTGCTGTAAATAACTGCTAAGTAGCACAAACAGACAAATTCTTGATGGAAACCAAGAGGACAAAAAAAAACCCCAAAAAGAATGTATAAGAAAACTGTGCTTAAAAGCCTGATAAAAAGAGCGCCAAGCGGGCAAAAATCTGTAAACTTCCACAACGAAGGTCACATTCCTCCTGGCAAAAACCTAATGAAGCTGATGACTCCTCGTTACCTATCCCTATACTTTGGGAGGAATGAACCTGAAGGTGCTGTGACTCAGAGGTACACCAGTAGAGAGCCTAATCTCAGGAGAAACTAGTTTGTATTAGGAAGCTCATATCTTCCCTGCGTCAATGATTTATTAATATTACTCTCATTGTAATTAGACCAATAATAGCTGTTTCTTGTGTTTTAATTAGACTGTTTAAGACTTTAATTAGACTAACAATAAATGATGGAACAAAATTCTCCATGAAAAAAATTAATAATAAATGTTTCAATAAATATGCAATTATCTTGTTGAAATCTCAAGAAAACCCCAGTCTTCACTTAGAACATCTGTACTTAGAATTCACTTTCACGGTTGTTGAATCATCTTGCTTGAGGAAAGTTATATTGATATTCCTTTGCTCTACAAAATTATACACTTGTCATTAAACATTTGGGATTTTTTTCCCTATAAAAAAGTTGGTGCTTATTCTCCTTTGCTAAAGAATATACTGCTTCATGAGCACTTTGGAAGAGCACAAAAGCTACATTTAGGCTAGTAAATTATATATGTCTAGGACTGTTTTTTGCTGTTGGGGCCAGCTGGCATAGAACAGCTTGCATTCATATTATTAAATTCTCTTACTCTCCAAACAGCATGGCCACATTCTAATTAAGAATCCTCCTTCTTCTACGGTATCTCCCAGAACACACTTGGAAGTAATTCTGAAAAGTGTTTCTTGGTGTATTGGGTTTGTATGGAAAGGTTTTGATGTGGGTGGGGGGGGCTACAGGATTGGCTTCTGTAGGAAGCTGACAGAATATTTCTCCATGTTCAACAGAGCCAATGCCAGCTAGAGCCAAGATGGATCTGCCACTGGCCAAGGCTGAGCCCATCAGTGATGTTGGTAGCACCTTTGGGATATCAGAGTTAAGAAGGAAGAAAAGTTACTGTGTAAAGAGCAAACAACAGCTTGAGAGAGAAGTGAGAATTCATGAGAGAAACAGTTCTGCAGGCGCCCAGGTCTGTAGAGAAGGAGGAGGGGGATATGATCCACTTGCTGAAGCTGAGATTCCCCGGCAGCTCATGGTGAAGCCCATGGTGAAAGAAGCTGCCTCCCTGCACCTGTGGGGGTCCAGGTGCAGAGGTCCACCTGCAGCCTGTGGAGGATCCAGCACTGGAGGAGGGGGATGCCCAAGGGAATCGGTGATCCCATGGGAAGATCTTAGTAGAGAATGCTCCTGGCAGGACCTGAGGGAGCCATGGAGCGAAAAGGCCATGCTGGAGCAGGTTTGCTGGCAAGACTTGTGACCCCACGGAGACTCATGCTGGAACAGCCTGTTCCTAAGAGTCTTCACCACATGAAAGTTTATGAAGTACTGCAGCCTGTGGGAAAGATTCATGTTGGAGACATTTGTGGACGACTGTCTCCTGTGGCAGGGAACCCACATTCCTGAAGCCCGAGATGAAGTTCATGGCAAGGGAGTAATTGGTGAGTGATCTCTCCCTGTCCTTGAAAGACCCACAGGTCTTTCACTGCAACTTTTCTCCTCTATTGAGTTCGGGAGAGGGAAGCTTTGGTTTACATCTTGTGTCCAGCCAGGCTGAATACCTCATCCTTGGTCCAGGCAGAACTATGGTGGGGACTATCTTAGCAGCTGAACATTATAGAGAATTAGTTTCTAGAGGCTGGGAAATGGTAATACAGATTTACCTTATCCATTTGATCTACATATATATACACATATATTTATTTATACTTAAATATTTTCCCATCATAATGAATGAACACCTCTCAGTCATGTATGTAATTAGCTGCTTTGCACAGTAAAAGAGTATATTTATATTTTCTGAATTTATATTTATGTATTTCAATGATGGACAACTAAGAAATGGAGAGAAAAAAAATAACGATCTAGTTATATTGCAAGACTACATTTACTTACCTGTTTAAACTGGATCCAATGAATGACTCTCACTTATGCATGGTTTTAATCGTATTATATATATTACTTAATATTTAGTAATTACTCATGTGCATCTGTTTAAATAACCTTAAATAGGGGTATTAAATCTCTTTTTCTTTTGAATAGCTAATAAAACCACACAGAATAATTTAAATTCATGGAAATTGTACTCCTTCATATCAACTTGACTTCACCACTTCTGGAAATATGAAGAATTTTACAAATTTTGACACTGTTAGAGTTCAACAGATATGTCAAAATGTGGATAAATTACTTCTGGATTAAAATGCATTTATAAAATAATAAAGATGAGAGAAAAAAAAAAGAATCAAAAAGAACTTGACACTTGACATAAAGTATTTATCAAAATTTTCCATTAAATGGAAATACTGAGGAAATTTCACTTCAGAATTATTTCCTTCAAATATTATATTTCCACAATGAAAGTGAGATATTGTTTGACTTCAAGGCATGGAAGAAATTCAAACCAAAATTAAGTGTGCAGCTATTCTCTTCCAGATTATAAGGGGCTATATTCCTAGACCTACATAAAACATAACATAGCTTTTTGAAGCTACAAAATTTTTATTAAAAATTTGTTGCTTCCAGTGGCTTATCAATATACAGATTTGTTGGCTCGTACCATATGTGTATTCATATGAAGTTCAACTTATGGTGAAGCACTTAAGCATATTATTGACTTAAATAAGGAATGTTGACAAGCATTAAGCTATTTTCTAAGTAGGAGTAGGAATATACACATTCTTAAAAACAGAGAGAACTTACTTGAGTGTATTGCATGAAAAGAGGACAGTACCATTTGCTGACTCATCAGCATCACTTACTAAAGTGTTCAGAATTTTTTTGAATGCTTTATTTAGATGCTAATTAGGTTTGTCCCTGATCTGCTTGCTGGGGTTTATAGCTTGGGGTTTCATTTCAACATATTTACCCTACTTTGGGTAGGAAATTAAAAATGTTGAAGTTTTAAAAATCTGAATAATCTTTAAATTGATTTATCACCATCCTTTTTGTATGTGTATGGACTGTTCACACTGGCAAACCATTGTCTGTCTTGCCTACATTTCTCTACTTGAACAGAATAATTATTAATCTATGATAGTTGAAATTCTAAAACATTTCCTTTTCACATTGCCTTGTATCTGGCTGTACTGCCAAACTGATCTCAGAATCTTCTCATCAACTCTGTTTCCTCTCCTGTTAAACTCTCATAGGAGAGATGCTGACTAAAAATGTATTGCTCACAGAGCTGAGGAGTCACTTTGACTCTCCCACTATTGCTCTCTGGCATTAAACATTAGTAAAAGAAACTAGAACAATTTTTTAAAGAGACAAACATTATTCATTACAAAGAAGCACAATGAATTAACATTGTCATATTTACTCTTTTGCACACAGACAAATTGCTCAGGAAGAAAGATCTAAATTCAAGTCTGGTGCAGTGCCAATTCAGTTTCTTACCCATTGGTCACTAGCCTATTTATCCAGGTCTCCAGTTTCCATATTGATTGATTTTCCTCTCAAGAAGTTTAGAGGCAGACGAAGTTTCTGTGTTTGTCCTTCATGTTTACAGTGTTGACAGATGCTTTTCATGTTTGCATCCCTGGGTGTGGGTAAATTCACAACTGAGCTGTGTCTGAATCTGGGTGGGGTTTTTTTTGTTTGTTTGTTTGTTTTTTTTCCCTGTTCCTCTTCTGGTTTTCTGATTCTTTGAGAAGGAAACAAAGAAATCCTGGCCTATAGGAAGTTTTCATTCTAGTAAATTCCTCTCTGAATGTCTGATGATTAGTTCTGCATACAAAAATATGGTACATCTGCCCCATAACTGGGACACAGCTAGGATCTGTACCTAGCAGGGATGACTGAGCACACAACAGAGCAAACACCCTCCAGTGTAAGCATAGCAAGTCAGTGCCTAAATATCACAACTGGCATAAAAAAATGTTAACTGTAAAACCTAACACAATAAATAAAGGATGTGGTTGTTTCAATAGATAACTTAGTTGTCAGGGTTTGGTTTGGTTTACTTTTTGGTGGGGAGGAGAGGGCAGGAACAGGAGAAGGGAATATTGTTTCTGAGTGAAATACGGATAAGTCATTTTAGAGTCCTTTTTCTGTAAAAGTGAATAAGGAGATTTATGATTTCTCTTGATTGGATGAAAGACATCCACTGCTTCTATCCATAGCAAAGTCCTCAAAGGTACATTCAGCAAAGGCAGCTACTTAGAGAATAAAAAGAAATGTGAAAAAAAAAAAAAAGAGAACATCTACAAAAACAGTCCTCTGGGCTTGGTGATTTGCTCAAGGTTTCAGAATAGTGACCTGGTAACTGACTTCAGGCATAAATATCCTAACCAGAGTAGTTATGTACAATTGTTTTTTTAAAACAATGGACAAATTATTTATCTTTAGAAAGCACAAACAGTAACTATACTCTTTCTCATTTTTTATATGATAGCCTACCATCTGGAAGAACTGTTTTGGGAAGTAGATTACATCAATTCAGTTTTTGCTTTACCCTGAGTTGAGCTAATCAAAATTTCCTTTTCTAGGAGGTTGTTTCAATAGCTAAATTATTTATTGGGATTCCCCCCCCTCCCCTTTTTGGCACTGTGTTATAGTGCAAAAGTAGTTCAAGAGTCTTTGTGTCATGGGAGAGGGAGATGAAGGATGGTGTGGGAGGGAAGAAGGGAGGGAGGAAGGGAGAGAGGAAAAAAAATCTGCTAAAAATATCAGTCTGATGACAAAAGCATTGACCTGAAAAAGTTCCTATGGGTTTTGGTTAGTAATAATAACTAACCACTGGCTTGTTTTAAAAGGAAGAGGAGTGCAGTCATTTAGTCTTAATTAATCAGCCAAATCAGGTGTTTATTCTCATACATCAAAGAGAAATTGCTGTGTGCTCTTGAATTTACTCTTTCAACTCATGGTAACTGCCTGTGCTGGCTTGAAAACAAAACCAGCAAGACACTCCAAGTCAGAAAAACTATTTAATAGGAGGAAGAAAAAAAAAAAAAAAAAAAAAAAAAAAAAAGATAAAATAGATGCAATAGTACAAGAGATCACTGACAGAGTCAGAATACAACCTGATACCCTGTGGTGGTGGAAGCAGTCCAAATGAAGGGGTCTTGTTGAAGCAGTGATCTCATAGAAAAGTCTGGTAGCTCTCATCCCCTAGGAATCCAGTGGGTAAAGTCACTTGTGCTGTTCCAAATCCCAGATTATATCCAGGTGGGAATCCTTGGCTCCTCCCCCTGGGTGGAGCATCTCACAATGGGCTGATATCATTCTATGAGCCTTGCAATGGGTCCTTGATTGCCCATTAAACAGAGATAGCTCCTGGAGGGAGTTATCTATGAGTCATGCAGCAGGGCATTGATGGGCCATTAACAGAAGATAGTCTGGAGGGAGGGGGCAAGGGAAACATTGCCCAACCTAGTTTCAACAGCTCATGTAGATGGTGATAGAATACATACTTTGGGCACATCTTACATTGTAACCTAGGACACTGCCTAGAGGTTTGTTGTGTTACACTCTGTCATACACTTTCTGGGTACCCGATACAGTCACAAGTACCTTGATTAAGAGCAGACTAAATGACAAAACAGTGCAGGATTTTATGACAACATTAGTCTAAGCAGAATGTAGCAGTTGGCCTCAAGCCCTCAGGGTTTATCTCTAAAAGATAACAAAGAGAAGCTGGATACAGCCTTAAAAGGGTCAAAGTGCACTAAGTTATTAATGAAAGTGAAGAAATTTGCTCTAGCTCTATTTCCAGCACAGCTAGGAAAGGAAAAAAGAGACCAATTTTAATAGAAAATGATGGTTAAAATAAGGAAAATAATTTAAACTGGAAATTCTTGTTAATTTTTGTGAAACAGAAGCTGGTGGAAAAAAGGGCAAAAAAAAAAAAAAAAAAAAGCCAAAACATAACCTGCTCATAAACAAGTACATTTCTAAACTTTTTTTTTTTTTTTTTAATGTAGGTGGATAAAAATAAATATGTTTTGTCTAAAATCAATGTGTCTTGACTGAGTTGTCCCATGATAATATATTATAACATGCAATTATTTGCCTGCATTATTATATAATAATATTTAGGAACAATTTAAATAATGGATATGTATTATTGCTACTTTTCTCATGTTCTGGTAAAAATAGCAATATAATTTATTTTTCAAATAAAATATGGATTATTGCATATACAAGAACAGAATTGTTGAATTTCTTTTCGAGACTAGATGACCTCCGATGACAAAAGGAAAAGAATCTGCTCTCCCTCACCAGTTGGGATATTACAGTTTTTATTCTTGAGTCCTGCCTTGCTTGGCTGGAGCTCTTCCCAATGGCTCACCAATGCCAGAGAGAGCACACCCCTCCCGTGTCGGGGCTTTTTCCCCAGGGGGCAGGGCCCAGAGGCAGGGACAAGACACCACCCAATCAGGGAGAAGTGGGAGTGGAAGTGAGTTGGGTTACAGCTGAGTAAGGACAAACCACATGATACAGATTACACATCCTATGAAACAAAATATAAACCCAATTAATGCATTACAACAAAGAATATTCACTGATTGAATTTTTGTAGGGAAAGAAAACCAAAGAAAGAATACATGCCAGAGCTTTCAAATCAAATAGATCTTGACTGTAGATAAAATAGTGGGTCTCTGGAAATTACAAGAAAAGCAGAGAAAACTAAAAAAACCTAGTAATCTCCTTGAGGATACTAGATAATTTATTCAAATGTGGAATATTTGAAGGGCAAAACTTACAAAAAACTATTGTCATCCTTGCTGGTGAAAGTATTCTCATATAATTTGAGAGACAACCAAATTTATAGGCCATTAATTCATGATGCCCATTCTCTATAGGACCAACCCTTCCCCTGTGTGAGAGAACAGCTTGCCATCGACTATTTCTAAACCCAGTAAGAAATACTACACCTTAACTAACTTCCAGGTAATGTGTGAAAACTAGAGGAAAAGATTAGAAGATGTCTATGAAAAGAGACATCAATCCTTTAAGACAAGTACTTTAGATGGAATCAAATTGCTGATTATCTAAATGCAGCTCAGCTTTTTTCCTTCTTTGCCTTTCATCAACAAACTTAACAGCTGGGGCCTCATCCAGGACACAAAATTGACAGATAAAGGACTCAGATGCCAAGGTCTAGAATAAATTTTTTAGCAGCAACATCTGTGTCTGTTGCAAAGCCCTTGGCTGATTTCTTGGCTGGCTGCTTGGCTGTCTCTGTTCTGTCTGTGACTCCAGTGCTGGCTATGCTAATGGCTATGTAATGGCCCCTGGTGCCCTCTTGGGGAATTAAACTGCTGATAAACTTGCTGGCTTGCCTTGTCTCTTGAGATATTTTTTTAGCTTTGAGTGACCTGCAGCTGGAGGGGTTTGTTCCTATTTGAGAAGAAGGCCCTTGAACAAATGCTCACAAGTTCAGCATATGCAAAGCCATTTGATGCTGCCAAAGGAGTATTTTGGGGTCTGCTGTAAAGTCACATTCATTTTAGATATAGCATCACATTAAGCCACAGGGAATACTAAAGATGTAAAAACCAAAAAATGTTCCAGAGACCACTGGACTCTGACTACCACTCATGGGGTGAATTTGTCATTCATTTCAGGGTGCTATGAATTTCAGAACAGACAGCTCATTGTCCTGCAGAACATATGTCTAAGTTTGTTCCATGGAGAACTGTTTCCTAAATAGGTGGTTGGCTCATCAGAAGTCAGTGCAGATAAAACTTTACTGATAAAAGTACATACTTATGCTTTTGTTA
The DNA here is from genome assembly GCF_015227805.2 of Hirundo rustica. NCBI lineage: Eukaryota > Metazoa > Chordata > Aves > Passeriformes > Hirundinidae > Hirundo > Hirundo rustica. The sequence continues at coordinate 63,174,729 of NC_053451.1, forward strand.
TTAATGCAAAATCTCCTTAAACAGATCCTAAGTCATAAAGGATGTTGGCATGTATTCAAGTTTAAGTGTCCTATGAACATTCTTTTATTCTCTGCCTGTAGTTACTCAGACTTTTTGGGCTGATAATGAATATTCAACTGAATTTTAGTGAAAGTACTAAAATTCAGTTTCTGCAGACTTACTTTTCAGATTCTTTCTAGAAGATGAATCATAATGACAGGGTGATGCTCTTCGCCTAGGAGAAATCCTGCTGTCTTTATATACAGAAATACAGTAACCCCTCAGGACGTGATTGTTCAATTCCCTTGAGATTCTTTATGCATTTGGTGATATAAAATGCCTGCAGACATATAGCAAACACTGCCAACAGGGAATATTAGGGCATACAGAGCAGGTCAATGGAATGGCTGAGAAAAGGGTGTGTGACTGAAAGCCTCAAGCTATTGGAAACAGAATGAATCAGCCATGTTTGCAGAGCTCAAATCTTCTACAAGATTGGACAAGCAGGATTTTGGCATACCTCAGAGAACAGTTTCCTCCACAGAGAAAAAATAATAATTATAAAAATGGTGACTCAACTCTATCATTTCAATGGGATTGTTTAAAGGGAGAGAAAAAACAAAAACAAAAACAAAATAACAACAACAAAACAAACAAACAAACAAACCAAAAAAACACCCCACAATCTGAGAAGATACATGTATACATGTGAAGCAAAAAAACCCACAAACCAAAAAAAAACCAGATATGAGTATCCAATTCTAATATCCAATATGTAATGTATATAATGCCAGACAAAGATAAGATTGACTCATGACTGGACCATTTAACTCTTAGATGTCCTCTCACCTAGGTTAGTTAACTGAGATACAGGCTAACATTATGTACTAAATGCAAGGCAAAACTGATGTGTCTAAGAATATGATTCATAGATATCAATGACAGGCAACTAGCTGTTATCAGGTATAATCAGTGTTCAAATTTGAAGTGTTGTGTTTGAGCCCTTCTAGAGAGTTACATTTTCAGCCAGGATTAAGAGAAATAATGCATTGTTCAGAATTACAGTCATATTCCAGATATAATTGCTTAAGACAAGTAAAATTTTTCCTTTCAGGAAGAAAAAGAGGAAGGAAATATATTCAATATTTTGTGAAGCACTATTGACCAAGGATATCCCAATATACCTACCTACTAAACTTCAAAATCCCTCTAATACTTCTTGAAATAGACTTCCATTTATATAAATATTGTATGGAAATTGAAATACTGTTAGCACATAAGACTGAAAGAAAATAATTTCACAATATTTTATATTCATTGGTTATGATTCTCTTCCAAGACCTAAGAAATCTAAATATGTAATCTGAGTCAAGCAAAGTATGCATTTATGTCTATAATGAGTCTCCTAGTTACTCAGATTTTGTGCTCTCAGAGAAAACACAGCAAACACTTTAATTATTTTTTTGTGTCCCATCAGGTCTATGCTGGCAATGACTACTAGCTTCATATTCACAGGTGACTCTCCAATACTATAACTGAAAAAACAAACAAACAAACAAACAAACAAACAAACAGACAATCAAACACCCCCCCAAAAAAGAATGAGCAATCTATTTTTTTGAATATTCCTTGATATTTTTCTGCTCACGTTAACATTACTAATAAATCAAAGAAGTGGGATAAATTATCTGTAACACTATCCCTTATTTGACCTATAGTTTATCTTTATTAAATAGTGTTGCCAGTAATGTCATGCATTAACAGCTGTATGGACTGTCAAGATTATATGGACTGTCCATTCAGGAGAGATTTTCTTAACATTGTTACAGATCAAAAAATATCTTAATGTTTATTTTCTTTACAGCAGTTGAAATTTTGTACAAAAGGAAAAATGGGAGGAATGTCTTCTGGCATGCTAGAAAATATACTTTATGCATTCATAAATTAGTTTTACATTTTTAAACTTTTGATTTGCAAGTATAGATTAGTTATATTGGTAAGCTTTCCCCAGCCTTGTTAATTTGCATGGTTCTGTTGTTTAACATTCTATTTATACTACTGCCATTTAGAAAACAGTTGGCTTTTACAACAGCTGATTCAGTAGTTTTCTGAGTTGAGCACAGTGCTGTACCACAAAATGGTCCTAGGACAACAGTATAAGCTTTTGAATACCAATGTCAAATAACTCGGATGTACTGATAATGAATTCTTGTAAAATCAAGTATCAAATTAAAACACACACATACACACACACACACACACACACACACACACACACACACACACACACACAAAGAAAACCCCCAGAAAAATAACAATATTAATAAATAGATGTTTATTTTAATAGTAAGTGGGAGGACTACTGTTATTACTATTAATGACTGAGTCAAAGAAAGCCTTAAGTAACTCAGCCTTTTCCTCATCCTTTGTTGCATCCAATAAAGGATGGAGATTCTTCTTATCTCCCCTTTTGTTGCATTTATATAAACATTTTAATTGTATTTTATAGCAGCAGCTGATTAAGTTCTAGCTATATTTTGGCTCTTAAATTATTCTCCCTGCATATCCCCACAACATCCTTGTAAGTCCTCTTAAATTGTCTGCCTCTTCTTTCAAAGGCATGAACTAATTTATTTATTTTTTTTTTTTTCCCTGAGTTTCAACCAAAAATCTCACTTCAGCCAGACCAGTCTTCACCACTAGCTTATGTTTCAGTAGGTGGGATGGCCCACTTTCATGACTTTAACATTCTCTTCTTGAAAAATATCCATCCTTCCTGGACTCCTTTGCCTTTCAAGGATTTCCTCTGAAGGAACATTGTTAATCAGGCACTATTTCCAGCTGACAAACAGGCAAGCAGTTAGAGCTGGACTTAATATGACTAAGGTCAAGCAGCGTCATATCAGTAGAAGATTTGGATTTTAAAAGAAATAAGCAACAATCATAATTTCATGGCTCCCTGCTTATCGTTGAGTCTCTTGATGTTGCCGTGCTTTACACTGACTACTGATGCACTCTTTATAATGGAGCTGTATTTTGAGACCAATTTCCCACATTTTCATTGTGAGAAACAGAACACAAATATTATGAAGACATACAGGAATCACAAGCTAAAATCCAAACTTTTTTTTAATCATTAGCTTATGAATATTAAAGCAAAAAATTCTAAGAAGAATTATCACGGATGTGATTTTACAATAAAAGTGAACAACATCTCTTGTTTAAGCCTAGATTCAGCCTTCCTTGTCATGTCAGGCTTGCAAGTTATAGACAGTTATTGTATTTTAAGTGAAACTGTGGAGCAGATGAAAATGCTTTGGCCAAATATTGTGGCACAGTCTGCTCATCCATGCATATTATGAACATTTTGCTTACCTCCACAGCATGTTCATGTGGATAATAATAAGCAACCCGAGCTATATCTGCCTTTATGCTGTCCGGTTGGGCAATATGACAGCAAGCTACAATGGTCCTGCAGCTAACAATGGTTTTGCATAAAGTTGTCTAGAAGGGCAGACCAGGATCTGTCCATTTCCTGGCCTTCATTCCTAACCAAGTTCTCAGTAAAAAAGTAAGACAAACAAATCCAGACAAAAAGACTGAAATGTGCTGGTTCCATGTTTTCCACACTGTGTACTTTTCAACCTTATTTAAATGAATCTAGAACTGAAACTCTCTCTTTGTATAAGGTAGTCTAGTTTTGAACTATTTTTTATGCTTTAAATCCACCAAGCAATCAGCCTCACACAACTGCTTGTTCACTCCCCCACCACTGGGATGGGAAAAAGAATCAGAAGAGTAAAAGTGAGAAAACTCATGGGCTGAGATAAGACTGTTTCATACGTAAAGTAAAACTCATGCATTCAAGCAAAACAAAACAAGGAATTAATTCACCACTTCCAGCTGCAACCTGGTGTTCAGCCTTCTCAGGGCAGCAGGGATCTATAACATATAACCATGACTTGGGATGGCGAACACCATCACTCCAAACATCCCCTGCTTCTTCCTTCTTCCCCCCCACCACCCACCTCTGCTTTATGTACTAAATATATGCAATAAACCTTTAGTCAGCTGGGGCAGTTTTACCACCTGTGTATGCTTACAAATTCCCATTTAACCCAAACCCTCTTACAAATATGGCATGGGTTGAAGCATAGAAAGGCTTGTCCCTATGTGAGCACTACTCAGCAATAACAAAAACATCTCTGTATTATCAACCCCATGCTCAGCACAAATCCAAAACACAGCCCCATACCAGCCACTGTGAATAACCAAATCAGCACAATTCTATGCAAATGTTGCCTATTGTACTGTCAGTAATGTAATTTAGAGACTCTGTTAGAGGTCTCAGAGTGTAAGACATTTGAAACAGACATCTTCATATTTTATTATCACTGATTCAACTGATTATGCAGCAGAGTATTTATTTATGGTAATCTTTAATATCTATGTTAATAAAAACTTTGAGTATATCTATGAACAAGTGTCCTAGCATAGCAATACAGATATCTGCAGCAGAAATTATGCTTTGGACAAAATTTTCTAACTTGGAGTTGGTAGAAGCACAAAAAGTTAATTATCATTGTTGTGCATGATACCATAAAAATGTGTGTTTATAAAGTTTACTTCATTAGAAAAATTATTGAGTGCCATGTTGACAACTTGATATGCTGAAATTAACACTAAAATAATGGATTTTCTTTCTGCTTTTAGGAATAATACCTACTTGTATATAACATTTTTTGAAGAATTACAATTGAAAGATAAGCAATTAAATTTTTAATTTTTTATTCAAAATTAAGAGCTTGAGCCCTTCAAGAACTTGACTCCTTTCTCTAGGAGGTAGTGATTGAAGGCTCAGAGTCCCAATGGACATCACTGACAAGTGGTGTCCTTCAGGGGTCTGTATTGGAATCAGTCATATCTATCATCTTCATTAATGACACATATGAAGGAATTGAGTGTATCCTCAGCAAATCTGCTGATGACATCAAGCTGAGTGGTCCTGTTGACACACCTGAAGAATGGGATGCCATCTAGAGGGACTTGGGCAAGCTCGAGAAGTGGGTGCATAGGAATATCCTGAGGTTTAATAAGACCAAGTGCAAGGTGCTGCACCCAGGTCATGGCAGCCCCTGGTATCAACATAGGCTGGGGCATGGACAGATCAAGAGCAGTCCAGCTGAGAAAGGCTTGGAGGTGAGAGACTAGACATGACCCAGAAATGTGCATTCATAGCCCAGAAAGTCAATTGTATTCTGGCAGGGTAACCTGCATCCAAAGCAGTGTGGGCAGCAGGATGAGGGAGGGGATTCTGCCCCTCTGCTCTGCTCCTGTGAGACCTTATCTGGAGAGCCGCATCCAGTCCTTTCCCTGGAAGAACATTTGACTTGTTGGAGTAAGAGCAGAGGAGGCTGCCAAGATCATTAGAGGAATGCATCATTTCTCCTATGAGGGAAGGATAAGAGAACTGGGATTGTTCAGCCTGGAAAAGAGAAGACTTAGGGCTGACCAAATTTTGGGCTTCCAGTCCCTGCAGGGAGCTGGAAGAAAGAGAGAGAGGGACTTTTTACAAGACCACATAGCATCAGGACAAGGATTAATGGATTTAAAATAAAAGATAATAGGTTTAGATTAGATATTAGGAAACAATAATTTACTGTGAGGGTGGTGAGGCACTGGAACAGGTTGCACAGAGAAGCAGTGAATGTCTCATCCCTGGAGCAGTTCAAGGCCAAGATGGATGGACCTTGGAGCAACCTGGTCTAGTGAAAAGTGTCCCTGCCCACTGCAGTTGGGTTGGAACTAGATGATTTTTAAGGTCTCTTCCAACCTAAACAATTCTATTTTTTATGAAATTATTTTCATAGAAATATAGTAATAATACCTACTTTTAATTTCCTTATTCAGCACCGAAGTTGTATGGTGTTCAGTTACCAAGTCGTTTTACAAAATATTTTATATCTATTCAATTTTTTTTCACTTCTGGACACTAACCAAGAGTTGCTTCAAAAACAGAATAATTGCTTTTCTAGTGACCTTTTCCTCTGGGAAATATGAGTGTATAATAAACATTAATTAATTTATTTTTGCAACATCCCTGAGAGTCGGAGTGATACTATTTTACAGGTGATGAATGGACACATAGAGACCTCAAAAAGAAAAGTTTTACATTTATTTTATCTTTCTATGTAATATAACAGCTTTGATTTTGGGGGGGTTCAAGATGTAGGCTTACCCTTTCCACAAACCATGTCACTGAGTTCTCAAATCAGACAATAAAAACTTTGGGAGATATATTTATTGACCTTATGTAACCAACCATACAATAGATTATATTGTGAAGAGTAGTCAGCAGATCCAAGGAGTTCAAGAAGAGCCTTACCTTGCATGTATCATTTGTGAACCCATGTCTGATGTTCTGGATCCATGTTTGGTCTGGCCAATAAAAAAAATATTGATACACAAATGCGTCCGGTTGTGTCCCCGCTCCGGGTGGGAGCTGACCCCCAGCTAGCTCGGGTCAACACAGACACAAAGTTTCCAGTTTGTTTTGGCTTCTCGGCTTAGCAGCTGGACCCAAAGGTGACAGTCAACAGCAGCAGAAGAGAAAAGGCTGGCTCTCAGCTTAGCAGGTTAAAAGATGTTTATTAGCAGAGATCTCCAAGCTCCGAGGCGAGCGGCTGAGAGCTTCCAGGCTGAGAACCCAGTGGCTGAGAGAGCTTCCTCCTCCCTCCTACCCCCTATAAGCGGGGGAGGGTCCCAGGGAGGATACAAGAAGACAACAAATCAGGGGTTTCAGGGGGTAACAAGGTGTGCCCACCCCCAAGCTTCAGACCACTAAAATCCAGAGCCAAAGGAATTTCCCCCAGGCTACCTATCACCTGAAGCTCTCTCGCGGAGATTTCACAATCTGGGAGGGACCCCGGGAGTGATAGACAATCTGCCCCAGAGAGGGGGGTTGGGGCAGAGGGGATGTTACATGTCATGTGAGGTATGGGATGATTGACACAAAACACCTTATTATACAGACAACACAAAAGGGATACAGAATTGGGGATACAGTGAAACGAACCATAACATAAACTTCTTACAAAAATCTAATAAAACAGTTCTGCACCACCACACACAAAGTGCGCACAACAGCCGCCACTGAACTAGGGCACTGGAGTACATGCTGTACAAGTAGAATTTGTGTGTGATTGGTCCTAGAAAATAGATCTGTTATTTTCATCTATCCATGGAAATCATATAGAGCAGATGGAGCCACACCACTTCCTGTCAGAACACATCAGAGAAGTGGGAGAAATCATGCTGAAAATGGAGAACTCTGGTAACATGATACAGTTGTCTCTTTTGCACTGACATTCCATAAGAAAATAAACTGATTTAACTAAAAATTACTATCCAGTTGTTGGTTATTTCCAGAAGTAAACTTCCCTGTGGGGAACTGTGCAAGTGGACTGTGGATTCTGCAGATGATAGGACTTCTTTTATAGTGAGAAAGGCAGTTCCACTTAATATCAGTAAATGCTGATTTTGATGAAAAATGCTGTTGTAGTATATCCTTACAGGCACTAATACTGTACAAAACAATACAGCATAATACAATACTCTCGCTTGAGTAGTATTAATACAAATCTGTTTTAATATACCCATACTTGATTTTAAAAAAAATGTTATAGATACAGCCTTTGGTGTATTTCCTGAAAACAAAGGAAAAAACTGAGAGGATTGTAAAAGATAGATTGGACTTGATGATCTCAGGAGTCTATTTCAACCTAATTGATTCTGTGATTCTGAAATCAACAAAAAAGAGAGATCATTGGATTAATCTGTTCTGTTAAAACTTTTGTATTGAATTTTACCAATTCTTTGGAAACTTTTTTTTTTTTTTTTTTCCTATCCAACTCTCGTTATCCATCTAGAATAGCTGAGCATAAAGTCTCATCCTATAGATCTTCCAGCTGCACTTCTTTCAGGAAAAACAACTGCTGCCTCCAGCCTTCATTTTGCCCTAGTTGTTGCTCACTAGTCAGTCAGAGCTACCCACCCATTAAGCATCTTGTTTAAGCTCTTTTCAACCTTTTTCAGGAGAAACAACTAAAAGTTAATTTAAGCAGTTTAAACAGCAAGTATTTGACAACTGAAATGAAATTGTTTAAGGAGCTACCACACAGCCAAGAAATCAGAAAAGTGATGAGAGATCTTGGGGACTGGAGCTGAGCTGCCAGGGAAGGAAAGGAGAATAACAAGGTTCTTCCATTCACACATCTGCTGCTGGGCCAGTCTTACTTCTTTGACACTCTGCCTCCTTGTTTATTCTAGAATTTCCAATGGGGATTTGCTATCACTTGTGAGCTGTGAGCTGTGTGGAAGATACTCAGTAAAAACCATAAAGGTGTACCAAAAATTAAGTCCAGTGAAATTTTACAGTGAGAGCTTTATGACATATAATCTCAAGACTCATGAACTAAGAGCAAAGCTCCCATTACCTCAGTAGCTATCTCTAGAACAAAAATTCCTGTAATAAAATGCTGGTATTCCATAATGGAAATAACATAAAAGAGTGATTATAGGTAATTAGCTTGGCTTCATAAGAGCTGTTTGTGATTGTTGTCTTAGATTCTATTTATTATCAATATTGCAGGGTGAAATTCATGGCAATGTATTAGAAAGAGAAAGCCAGACTCATGGAGAACAGAGAAAAATGCTTGTCTTCTAACTTTCTCATATCCATCAAAAATCATTTTCAGGTATTATAAGTGTGGAAATTTCCTCTCTTGTAAGATTAATTCAAATATAATGCTTAGATCTTAACCCTCACCTACTTTTATTCTGTAGCTGGATATTTAATATCACTAATATGTTTTTTGAAGAAAACAGCTTTTAGAGGGTGTGGGAATCATTTGGATGGCATCACAGATTTTTGATGCCAAGGCCTGAAAAATATTATTCCAAAGGCAGCATCTGGCTTCTTGGCACATCTAGCCTTTAGTTTCTCAGTGCCTCTAGGTTCTGTTGTATGGTTGATCACATTTGAATGCTGATATTATTTCTTGGAATAAAATAGATTTTTGACATTTTGTGGAATGCATGTGCAAGCACATATATAGTGAAAAACTTCTACAAAGTATTGTTAGTTCTCTTCATCAATAAGTCAGTCAATTACCTGTGCCCATCCTTATCTGCACACATGGCAAAATGCATTCATAACTAGTTATAAGGGGAACTTTTTTTCCCACCTGTTCAAATCATAATCCTGTATGTAACAATGAAGGCAGCAAGGGCTAACTTCATCTCTTTGTCCTTACTAAAATGAATATTTTTGCAAGTAATCACAGTAGTTTCCCATATTCTGTAGCATCTCTAGGAAAAAAAAAAAAAAAAAAAAAAAAAAAAAGGAAAAAAACGCCAACTTTAATTTGTGGTAAAGTCTAAATTTTGTTCATATTCATCTGGATAATTTTTTATGTTTCAATTTTTTTTTTTTTTTTTTTTTTTTTTTTTTTTTTTATCCCCAGCTTTCTTGCTTCTTTAGATTCATTTTGTTGATCTGTTTGCAAGAAATAAAATTGACACTAATGAATTTTGTCTTTTGCCATTGTAGCATTACAGCCAAACTGATTCCCCTCTCTATCCATGTTTTCTTCTCCACTAGTCTGTTCTCTTTCTCATCTCACACTTTTCCTTCCTGTATTAGATTTCTCGCTGCTCTTTATCCACCCTGACCCTCATGATCTTCTACTTTACTTCAGTTTTGGTTTAGTCCAAAGCTGGACCAAGGGATCCATGTACCTAAGAAAGATAAATTCTGTGTTGAAATGATATTCAGTCTACTCCACCAATTTGTTAATATTTCTGTTTTCTTTGAAATTCAGAGAACCATGTATCATTGTGGTAGTGACTAAGACATCGAGGACAACTAAGGCTGGTGTAGGCATTTTATTCATTAATTTGCAGAAACTTGAAAAAGTAAGTTTATGGGAACCTACATGGAATTAAATATTTAATTATTTTAATTTATTTTCTTAATAATTTCTTTGAATTTTCTTAGTTTCCATCCTGTTATCAGAAAAACAAACAAACAAAAAACCCAAAAATCCCCCACTCCAGCTTGTGGATCAACGTATGCAGTTTTATCAATTGTCTTTAAAGGAATCTAGAAAAGGTGGCATTTTTCAATGAGGAGACAGGTCATGTTCGGTTGCCCAGTTTTCAAATTTCCATAGGGCATTTTAGATTCACTCCAAAATCCAGTCTTTGACATAGAAATCCAATTGTAATTCTGTCTCCTTCCAGGGAATGTGGAGTTGAATGGTTTTTAATGGTATTGCAGCAGTGTATTTCAGAGCACTGACTTTAAGGGAATTAACTTTGTCACTTCGTAATTGGCAGAACTGGGACAGTTAGCTAAAGCCCAGACAGACACTGTTCATTTTATCAACAAGGGCCCTGTTGCTGATATGTTATAGATTATATATGACAGTTTTACATCTGCTAAACATCTATTTACAGCAGACTTTATTTTTTTCATTTTTGTGTTAGAACTAGTAGAAAATTATTCTAACCTAAAATTATCTCCTTTGTGATGCCATATAAAAATACATATATCAGTTAGAACATATTAGTTGGAAAGATTTTTTATTTTTTAATACAATGCCCTAGGAAAAGAAGAAAAACAAAATCAGGACTCTCTTAGACATACTTGCAGTACTAAAAGCAGTTTGACGCAGAACATTTTATTTCTCTTACTTTTTTCTTTTTAATTTTACCCTAGATATTTTCCTGATGAATTAAGCTAGTTCAGTAATTTTGATTTAATTAATTATTGTTAATTTTATTTGTTTCAGAAAACAGAGTTTGAATAAATGGTTTGGACCTCTGAATTCATTCAGGTTGAAGATATTTAAAGTCACTCTGGTCAAGAGTGGTTTAAATGACATGCTGGCTGTTATGGGATTCAGACTGATGTCAAATCAGCTCTGCTAAATGATAAACAACTTGCAGCCAGTCTGCAGGGAACTCTCTGAACAATAAAATATAATCATGATGAGACTTAATTTATTTGTCATAAAAATTACTGTCAGCTCCAACTAGGGCAAAGTGCCCTATCTGGAAAGTTAAGCAAAATGTGTTTTCTGGAAAAATACCAAGGAAATTTCTTATTCTTTCATTTATGTTCTGGATGGCTAAAATTCCCTATTTCCAAGGGCATGATATTAATTAAAATATTGATATATTTTATGTAAAATATTATAACTCTTAATAAGGTTTTATATCTCTCTTTTTAACTGGCAAGCAAATCAAGGGCTAGAGAAGTTAACTGAAGTATTCACAGCCGGAGAGAGACCTTGAGACATCACAAATACACAGTATATTTGTAGAAACTTAGTTACTTTTCCTGAAGTATATATACTATCTGGTCCCCTCTAATGTCATGTAGTTCCTCAGTCGAAGGTGCTGAATTCAGAATGCCAGCAATGCACAGATATATGAGACTCAAAGTTGGTGGCTGCTGAAATGTTTCCTTTCTGATATTTTTTCTGGTCACAAGATATTTCAGTTTTACCCAAGTCTCTCTTTAGGGAAAAAATCAAACATCCCCAACTATTATTTTTTTCCCTTTCTATGTTGTGCTAGAAAAACATATATTTTACTAAATAAAATATAACAACTCTTAAAGCAAAAATTGAACTCTGACAGCATTAACTCATCTAACAATATGATGATTTGGACTCCTTTGGTAAAGGTTTGTATCTTTGATCTCATCACCATCTGAGTCTTTGCCTGTCTTTGGTTACTGCACCATCTGCCAAGTTATTGATTGACCTTAATCAGAGTATTATTGTCCTGGTTTCATCTAGATAGATGGGGAGAGAATTAATTTCTTCTCACTGGCTGTTACAGTGCTGTGTTTTGGATTCAGAATGAGAACGGTGTTGATAACACACTGATGTTTTGTTTTTTTGCTAAGTCTTGTTTATCCTAATCAAGGACTTTCTCCCCCTACCATGTCTCATGCCCTACCAGTGAGAAGCAACACAAAAAAAACTGGGAGAGAACACAGCTGGTACAGGTGACCCAAACTGGCCATGGGGATATTCCACAGAATATCATGCCCAGGACATGAACTGGAGGGATTAACCCAGCAGGGTGGATGATCTGGGCTTGGGAAGGGGGGTCAGGCACTATTCCGTGGATGGTGACCAATTGTATTGTGCATCACTTGTTTGGTGTTTTTTTTTTTGTTTTTTTTTTTTTTTTTTTTTTTTTTTGGGTTTTTTTTGTTTTTTTTTCCTTTTCCTTCTTCTTATCATTTAATTTTATTATTTTCTTTTTCTTTTTTTTCAATTATTAAACTGCTCTTATCTCAACCCACAAGTTTTACTTTTGATTCTCCTCCCCATTCCACAGGGGAGGGGGGAATATTGAGTGAGCAGCTGTGTAGTGCTTAGTTGCCAGCTGGGCTTAAACCCTGACAGTGATTGAATAGATCTCACTATTATAGTTCAACCTGATTGTCAGCTGCAATCTTCAGTGAAGCCAAGCCACTCACTCATGTCCCAGGGCGTCTAAATTTTCCATCTTGTACCTCCTTGTCAGGATGGGACACCCTTCTCTAGCCAATGAGTTTGAGTATAGTGAAAGCACCCCAGAAAAACATTCCTCAGTCTTGTAGCATATTTGATTGCAAAAACCTCAAAATAAAATAAATAATGCAACATTTATTGCAGAGTATTTTATATTAATCAATATACATGAATCTTCAATTGGGGCAGAAAGCATTTTTCCCGCAGTGTAGAAGCAACCACCAACCTTCATTTTCTCATATCAAATCAGGGACCTAATATAAGGAAAAAATATCATAATCTCAAAAAATGATAGGTAAGATCTTGACTGACTAATTTTGTCAGTGTCCAAAGTGCTTCTCTTTTAATTTGTATCTCAATTACACTTAGTTAACTTCTTGCTTTCTTGTGTTCTGGAGATTCAAAAACCAAAGTAGTAAATGAGGTTTCTTTGAGGTAGTACAGGTAATACAAGAATAACACCTTATAGTACCTACTTATTTTCTGATGTCTGAACCAAAATGTCACCATGAAAACACACCGAGTTTCTATGTCAGCTCAAAGCAAGAAGAGTGTTTGTGTCTGTCATACTCAAGTTTAAGTTAAACATGTGACTAACAAAGCAGCTACCAAAATCTCTTTCTACATTTTGTCTTGCCAAACAAGTGTGGGAAAGAAACAGTTTATTCATAGAATAAATTATTCTTTAGAGTAATATAGAGTGCTTTTATTTTTTCCAAAAAGGCCATATGTTTCCCTATGAAGGTACATATTTGCCTCGCTAAACTAGTAGTGCATGAGGAAACAACAGAATGTTGCCTATGTTATATATTATTAAGAGGTGTTTAAAGTGCAAACTGACAAAACAAATGTTTTCTGAATAGAAAGAAAAAGACAAGGTCTTCTCTATCACATTTTACAGGCATTGCATAAATCATAATTTACTTCTTTTGGATAATTGTTCCTAGAATTTTGTAAACTTATGACAGGTGTGCTGATGAAAAATTATGCCCATCACAGAAAATTTGGAAAGAATCCTAGGCTGCCCAATTATGCAAAAGTTATAGCATATGTAAGGGACACCTACTGTTTTAAAGGAAAAGTGGGAATTAAAATTTTCCACAAAGGAAATTCTGTCTGGCAGATTTAGTGGAGCTGGGACTTGAACAAAAGGTGTTCAGTCAGGGTTTTTTATTTTATTTTGTTCCTTTCAAAACAACATGTTTCGTCAAAGCAATTAATATTAAGTGCTGGAGTGCTTTGAGTCCAAGCATAGGCATTTTATCCATACTCTCTGCTTAATGTATGCTATATAAAGAAGAAACATGGTGAAAAGATAGGCATATTGCCAACTGTTTGGATTTTATTTTCTTCCTGAAAGGAATTTTTTTATAATACTCTGGGTTCATGCTGTAAGTATTCATATTTGTATAATCCTTTAATTACCTAGTTAATATAAAGTATAAAATGCAAATAACTTATGAATGAAGGGTTTTATTACGTGTCCAAATTCTCCATACAGTCAAAGGCCAAAAGAACTGCTTATGCACATTTCGTTTCACCCCATTTATTGTACAGAGAGGTATAGGCCTTTACTCACTTTTATTTTTTTTTTTTCCCCCAAGCTTAGGTCTGGAGCTGTATGTAAGGTGGAAGTTTCATTTTATGACACTTCCTGAGATTTCATATGTGTTCTGTCTGAGAAGATTAAAATTAAAAAAAAAAAAGTCCAACCATAACTATATAAAGAGGTCTCGCATTATCAGGATCATCAAATAATATCTAGAGTGTCTTTGGTTGTAAATCATTAAGACAAATTCCAAGGAAACCTTCTAAAGTCCAAAGGTATTACAGAGATGTGGCATGACAGAGTGAGGCATCTTTCCCCAAATGCATATACTACTGGAATTAGTAGACATGTTGATGCCATGCCTTAAAATTACATCAAGTGACAAAGTTACCAGATAACAATCAATGTTGTTTAGCATCAAAATATGGTAGCATGGTATATATAAACTTAGTGGTTATTTTTTCACTACCATCACATTTGAAATGTAACTAATTTATTTAACTAGAAATGTTGGTCATCTGGGTTTTTTTAAAAGGAGATTTCAAAGATACAAACCCATCCTGTGTGACCAATTATATACATGTATAGATATTCTATTCAACTAATTATTTAAAAGAAGGGACTGTTTAGGTATAAAAGATCACAAGAAAAAAAAGTGAGGAAGGAAAAAAAAGTTTGAATGCTACGTCCCAACCCAATTTTCCTTCAAAAAAAAATATTTTTGCTAGTTTTTGAAAAGAAGCGGCAATCTGGCCAAAATGGGATACAGATCACAGTTATCAAGAACCATGTGTGAAAACTTTCTAACAAGTTCTATTCTTCAAATTAAAATTGGCCACTTGGTAGCTCAGTGTATATTCTAGGGTTTTTCTCACTTGAAAGTGCATTAGTATTTTATTGCAAATTTATGCTATGTAATCTATACAATGAGTGATTTATTGTAACTTTTTTTTTTTATATGTTATCATTTACTGTATACTCAATTGCCAACAGTGCACGAGGGTCTCTGGACATATTCATGCATTTCCTTCAGAATGACCTGTGTTCTAAATATGTGTGTACTCGAGTATTGATAGTACCACAAACATACAAACTCAGTATTCTGTATTTTTTTTCAATAATCTAAATGCATTTTAATTACAGAAGTATCATAAAGGTTATAGAAAATTTATTTTGATTGAAAATGTTTATGCTTAAAATTTTTAATAAGAGCCACTGCTTATCTAATTCATGGTGTACCATATAATTTAATTATTTTTGCTACCAGTCAAGCTACTTAAAAAAAAAAACAACCCTTTCCAAATTCATGCAGTAGTAATCTTATATGACTTTTCTGTATTTCTTTAGATGAACCACAAATATTTCCAATCAAGTAATGAAATAACTTTTTGAAAATCTATTTTACATTATAGCCTATCTAAGACAGATAGGTAATTTATCTGCATGAAAACTGAGATAAAAAATTGACATTTTATCAACACTTTTTATGAATATTAGAGCTATAGAAGGACAGATATTGAGAAGTAGAGAGAAGGGATATTAGGGAAATAAAGGGAGAAAGAGAAAGGAAGAGCCATAGTCATAGAAGAAGTTGTGTGATACAGGATACAGTTGGGGTATACTCACAGTTACATTGCAATCTGATAGTTATTTCCAAAGCTAGAATTAAGTTTAGACATGCTCATTTAAGCATGTGCATGTAAATTTTAGTAGTTTTGGGTATTCAATAAACTCCTTGCCATTTGAGTGAGGTATAGAGCAGTTTAACATCTCTGTACAACTGTGTGTCTGTTGTAATGCATTAATTGGATTTATATTTGTAATGTTCTTTTCTATCTGTCCCCGCTCAGCAGTGCCCACCCTCCTCACTGAGATGTAACCTAATGCTGTTTTATCACTGATTGGGTGGTGCCTCTGGGTCTCACCTATGGGCCCTGCCCCCTGGGGAAAAAGCCACGGCAGGAGAGGGGCCAGCACTCTCTGGCATCAGCTTTCCGTCGGGAAGGTCTTCAAAGCTGAACAGGACATAAGAATAAAAGCAGGACTATCCCTCCCGAAGTCAGAGAGTGAAGACTCATCCTTTACTTTCGGCGGCTGTCTAGTCTTGTGGGGAAGGATACATGTGTCTAATACCAAAAATGCAGAAAAATGACTGAGTACTGAGTAAGTTTCCACCCAACTGTAGGCGTTTAGGTGTGCTATGTATTCTTTGATATCCTTGATATCCCTTGAGACAATAAATGTTGAGTTATGACATCTTTCTAATGCTTCCCAGTCACAGAATCACAGAATATGCAGAGTTGTAAGCAGCCCACAAGGATCATTGAGTCTCCTTGCCCTGCACGGGACCATCCCTAAGAATCACACCATGTGCACAGTTCAATGAATGTATGGAACCCAGATTGTATTATAACTGTATTAGACAGTTCTGAGCAGATTTGAACTCGGATTTTGGAAAACCAGAAAAATATTTTTGTCTATTCAGACATTTTTATATATGTAATATTATGAACTACTTTTTGGTTCTTCATTTGAAGCTCTTTTAAATGGAATAGACTACACACTGAAATATGTTATTCCATATTTTAATTCTTAGAATGCACACTTAAAAGGAATGTGGGTGCATCTGGCCTGAATTATTTTTTTTCAAAAACAGTTTCTGTATTAAAGACTGGGTTTTGTGTTTGGTTTTCTTGATTTTTTTTTTTTTTTCTTGTTTTTGTTGCTTTGTGTGTTTGTCATATGTTTGTTGGTGTTGGAGGATTTTTACAAGGAAGATATTATGTAAAAAGTTGAAGGCACATTTGGGAAATTTACACTTCAATTTCTGCTCTAATAATTATGAAAATATTTTTGCAAACCAAAATAGCTTCTGCAAGAAAAGAGTGGGAGAACTTAGCTGACATTACCACATAGCTCAGTATATGACTATAGAGTGATAATAAAGGAAATAAAATCAACCATATAGAAACCTTATCTTGTCTCAGAAAAATAATTCACCTTATGAAATTTAAAAGGGATTGTGTAATGCCTTCAGTAAGCGAGAAAGATTTAATCTACTTTAAGTGCTTTAGGATAAGATTAACTTTGAAATTCCAAATATAAAATATATTTAAGGCAAATGTCGCTAGATGTTCTCCTTGGCTTTTATAATGTTATCACTTCAAAGTTACTTTCTTCATTGTGCTGGTTTCTGTTAACAGTATTGCAAGACTCTTGAAGCTTTATAGTGACAAACCATCCTACTAAGAGTTAGGCATTGTGATGAAAATTTCACCTACATGAAAATGCCCAGAATAAGGCAATAAATTTATGACTTATTTATTTATTAAGCCTTATTCTACATATTCAGTTTAATATGTATACAGTTGATTCTATTTCAAGGAAACATAGAATTTCTGAAGTTGGAAGGAACCCACATAAATCATCAAGTCAAATTCCCTGTTCCTCCCAGGACTACCTAAAAATAACAGTATGACTACAAGCATCATCAATATGCTCCTTGAATCCTGGCAGGCTTGCTGCCATGATGTCCTACGTTACAATGTAAGATGTGCCCAAAGTATGTATTCTATCGCCATCTACATGACCTGTTGAAACTAGGTTGGGCAGTGTTTCCCTTGCCCCCTGCCTCCAGACTATCTTCTGTTAATGGCCCATCAATGCCCTGCTGCATGACTCATAGATAACTCCCTCCAGGAGCTATCTCTGTTTAATGAGCAATCAAGGACCCATTGCATGACTCATAGAATGATAACAGCCCATTGTGAGATGCTCCGCCCAGGGGGAGGAGCCAAGCATTCCCACCTGGATATAATCTGGGATTTGGGACAGCACAGGCAGCCTTACCCACTGGATTCCCAGAGGACAAGAGCTACCAGACCTTTCTGTGGGAACACTGCTACAACAAGACCACTTCATCTGAACTCTACCACCACGGTTTCAGGTTGTATTCTGACTCTGTCAGTGATCTTTTGTACTATTGCATGCATTTTATTTTATTTTACCCTTTTTTTGTCTCTCCTATTAAACTGGTTTTTTTCTGACTTGGAGTCTCTCTCTGGTTTTGCCTTCAAGCCAGTAGACATGACCACTTTCCTGGAAAGCCAGTTGTAGTGACTGACCATCCTCTTAGTAAAGACCATTTTCTAATGTCCAGTCTGAAAGTTCCTGATATTCCTTAAGGATCTGGTGTGTTACCACTATAGACTGTTACCATCTGTTCATCATTTGAAAATCACTTACCTTTGAAAAAATAAGAGAGCTATTTATTCCTATTTAATTCTTGTTGCACTGACAGAAGTCAGTGGTGATGTGGATGGTAATGGTTAGCCATTCAAAAATACTGTGCTGGTAAGTAAGCTACTCTTGACATCAGTAGCACTGATGTGATATTTTGGGTATGAGTCAAGGTCTCCTCAGTGTTGCTTTGAGTTTTTCATGTCTGAAAGGTTTAACTTTAATTTCAGAGAAACCACAAAACTGGAGATGAGAACATAAATGTAATGTCATGCTATTTATCTGGCTCTACCTTTGCTCCCTCCCTTTTGTTTTTTTTTTTTTCTCTTCTTCCTCCTATACTTTTGAAAGTCATTCTCAAGACATCCACTGATTTAAATAACAACAAGCATGAGTACATTAAGAGCAACAGAAGGGAGAGTCTTTCTACACCTGCCTCGCAGACCATTGTCTTCTTAAATTATAAGAAGAAACTATTATTCTTCCAGGGTGAGACAAGGAAAGAACAAAACAGAAATCAATTAGTTTTCAAAATCTGAATGATTGAGAAAATGTTAAAGACACACTTCAAAAACACATATAGGTATATATATTTCCAAAAGCTATATCATAAGATAATAGTTAATTTTTTTTGCAATGATTAGAAGCATGTTTAAAGTCATAGTATTTTTAGAGATTCTAGAAAGCCATATGAATAGAAAATGTTCTCTTAGCTTAAATATGCAAGCTGTTTACAGTGAAAGTAATAGAATAATAGGTATCTGAAATAAAGTTGAAAATATTAGATGGAATATTGAATTTTTAATTCTTCATCTTCAAAGTTATAATAATTCTTTGGCAAATCCAGTTGATGTTTGATTTTTTTTTTTTTTTCTCCCTGCATTATAGTATTAGAGATATGCTTTTATAGAAACAGTATATTCATAACAGTTCTGTCTTGTATTATTTTTCTAGCAAGGAAAATTATAGTCCTAGAATTCTTATATGGTGCAGTCTTAGAATTAATCTTTGCAATTCATGCTTAGTAATTTGCAATTAACTCTGGGGTGCTATTTAGGAAAAAGACCAGTTGCAAATATTTCCACACATGGAGAATGTATTCTATTACTCAGTGAATTTAGTGTAGAGAAATGTTTGATTGCACTCACTGTAAAAGTGTAGACCACCTTATCTATACTAATATCTTTTCAGAAAGGAAGTCCCCTGCCAATATTTTCACAGTGGTGATGGTGGAGGGAGAATTCCTGTCCTTAAGAACATTCAGAGGAATGATTACCAATGCAAGAGGATGTATTAAATCAGTATTATTCAAGGCTATGTAATTTTTTTTCTCTTATATATCACAGTTTTTGACAACATTGTTATAAATAATAGTAATTTCACTAAGACAAAAGAAACAGTGACATTAAGTATCAAGAAAAAATATAGACCTGTCATATTTTTGGCAGATATTTTGAAATTGTTAATTCAAATTTGTCACAACTTTCTTGTCCCAAATAATGAGTAATACAATAATTCTCATCCTTTCAGTCATCTATCTCACATTCCATTCTATCCCATTGCTAAATTAGTATTATTTCTAGATACAGACTTTGTTCCTCTTCCACCTCTCCATATTTTAATTTTGCAGTCTAAGGTTAGGTAATTTTTAAAATTTGCACTTCTCCTGTGGACATTCAAAGTACTGTTTAAGACAGATAGGAACCTTGCAACTATGCCTTTTAAACAAACTGAAGGTGATAGATCTTTTCTTAGCTAGTTCTGAAAGGCTAGAAGGAAACATGAGTATGACAGCAAAGTCATTCAACTGAGACAGCAGCTCTGAATTTGTTCAATCATTGTAATGTTACTTAGAGTCAGAGAATCCTAGAATGGTTAGGGTTGAAAGGGGCCTCAGAGTTCTAACCACTCTGCCACAGACAAGGGTGCCACTCACTAGATTAAGTTACTCAAGGCCTCATTCAACTTGGCCTTGAACACTTCCAAGGATGAGGCATCCACAACCTCTCTGAGAAAGAAATACATCTAATCGAAGCCTGTTCTCTTTAAGTTTATAACCATTGCCCATGTTCCATCACCATTCACCCATATTAAAAAAATGCCTTTCCCTTCAAAGGTCATCTTAGTCTAACCCACTTTCAATAATCTGCTTCATCTTCAACTAGATTAGGTAGCTCAAAACCCTGTTCTTGGAACATCACAGTTGAACAACAATACTGCTAATAATAGTTTTATAGTAGTAGTAGTAGCAACAACAGGATAAAAAACTGAATGCAAATGTTGGGTCAATTTATAGTTATATTATGGCTGGATTTTAGTGCAAGTGAATTGGAATAACAATTACATTAATGCTAAATGAGCCTTTCTAATCAATGGTAATGCTGCTCAGTTAATGTTTGTGTTCATCTTAAATTGTTCTGGCTAGAGCACACACATTAGAATATTCAGGTAAATACAGATATGTGTGTACTAGCAAGAAATAGCTCCTATTCTGTTAACCAGAAGTAATCTTCAACATAGTTCTTTCATGGTATCTCCCTCGTTATCAGCATTTTGTCTGTGTGTGCGTGTGTGTGTGTGAAAAATAATAATAATGCAGCACTGTAAACATGAAAAGCAACATGAGAGTTACAATAAAAGAATAAATTATCTTTTGGGGGGTTTGTTTGTTTGTTTGGGGTTTTTTTGTCAGTGATGTTCCTCTGTGTATTTTGCAACAAGTGACAGAAACACTTACAGTAATGTTTCCCTGTAGGTGGAAGTAAACATCCTTCTAGCTCAGAAATTATGATAGGATCACACACAGATTGTGTTATAAGGAGTTTATAAGTTCATGTTGTTTTACACAAAAATTATTTTTGAATAGGTTTTGGGGGGGTTTTTGTTTTTGTTTTTTTTTTTAATTGTCAAGACGCATTAAGTTATGGAAGACACTACTGCATTTGCATGAACAAAATTGCAGCTGCCATCCTCTTTTTCCTGACATACACCCAAGTGTACTATGTTTAAAAGTCTTTAAAAGCTCAAGCCAGGAACAGGAAGGAGCTCCCATGACTCACGCTACAGACATATGCTTAGTGCAGGCTCAGGCTAAAGAGTTCAAGTGTTTTCTGTGATGTAGAATTTCACCTCACAGATGAACACAGATGTCTCTCCTGATTAGCATACACTGTTCTCTTGAAAAAATCATTGCACAGAAAAGTCTATAAAATAAGAGACACACTTAGAATATGAATTAAATATTGATTTGGGTAGGTAGAAACAAGTAACTGCATTCAAATAACAGTTGTTCTTTACCATTTCTGAGAGTTGTGATCACTTGGTTTCTAGGCAATGCCTAAACTACAATCCATGCTTGGTGATTTATCATTGCAAAACTGATTGAGGCACCTTCCTGACTTCTAAATAACTTCCTTGAAAGATTCTATTATCATTCTTTGTCTCATCAGAAGTCCAACCCAACCACATGTTTGTGAGACTGAAACATACTCTGTTCTTAACAAAACAAACAAACCCCCCAACCTCTTTATTTCTGGGAAAGTTTATCAATCAACTCTGCAAAATGAATGAAGATATATCATTCTAGGAAAAGAAAAACAAAGGCCAACTGAAGTAAATTAAAAAATGAAATGAAATGCAGAAAAAAAGGGTTCATTCTTATGCTTTAGTTAAACTCTGGGAATATGTTTGGGAAATGGGACAACAAAGACATCTTTCAGCATTATGCATGCAGCAATAATCCCATTAATTGCTTTGAAAATCATGAATGATAGCCAATCTAGTATTTCTACTCTAGATAAAATTGTTACTGAGAATATTAGATTCACATAACCTGTTGCCTGCAGCATGTATTGATAAGAACTCAAAATTCTGAAATTCTAAATGGCATTACATTTTCTCACAATACAGTAATTTTCTTTTTACAAAGCTTATATCTTTCAGTCAACTCTAGCTGTAGAGCTACAGCATCATGAAGCCATGCTAAACAAAATATGGGCAGTTACATCAAAGGATAGAATGAGCTTGTCTAAAAATGCTAGATATGTTTAAATAATGGGCCAAGTACATTTTAGAAAATGTATTAGTGATTTGGTATTTTTAGAAACAAACTATCTCAATGAATATGTGAGCTATCTGCCTTTCTCTAGATCAATCTTCCCTGCTTGCTTGAACTTCAATAGAATGATATCAGTACTTAGTAATATCGCTACATACCCATGATTTTTTTTTTTTTTTTTTTTTTTTTTTTTTTCATTGAATATCACAGAATCATTGGATGGTTTGGGTTGAGAGGAACCAGACCCCTAACATGGGCAGGGATGTCTTTCACTAGATTAGATTGCTCAGTGCTTCCTCCAGACTGGCCTTGAATAGTTCCAGGGATGGGGTATGCACAATTACTCTGGGCAACCTTTTCCAATGCCTCACTGTCAGTCCAAGGAACTTCCTGTGAGAAAAGAGGCATATTTTAGATAAATATAAATAGGTAACTATTCTTTCAGATCAGGTTTGTTGTGATATATGTCCTAAAGTTAATTCGTGTTGATAGATAAAATTTAATATCATCTAAATAAATGTAAGTTTTATTTTAATCCAACAAACTCTGAGTCAACTCAGAGTTAAGCAGCTCAGAAAAGGGTGCAGAAATTTCTCTCGCTTGAAAGGACAAGGGAGGGGGAAGCACAAGACATAACGTGATTAAGAATTACCAGGAGGGAGACACAAACATGCATTAGCTACCAGGAGAGAGACACAAACATGCTTTGGCTACAAAGCGTTAAAAAGGAATGTAACATCTGCTCTGAAGTTACTTCACGTTAATAGAATATAAATTGTAATACTGAATGTATGATTATAAGTCCTGTATAAAGTAGCATGTTAGAAGTTAGGTTTTGTTTTAGCATTTTGTAGGTTAACTTGGGAAGAAGGGAATTCAACAGAATACAAAATATCCCTAGCCTGAAAAGGTTTGGGAGGGACACGGAAAGAGCTTGATTGGAATTACCAGAAAGGAGGACAGAAGACTGTCACTGCCAGGAATCGCTGAAAGGAAACAAAGGGCAACGGAACACAGAGATGATAGCCCGGAGAACTCGATGATGGTTTCAGATCTGTATCTAGATGGTCTCCGGCCAAAAATCAGCATGTCTACACCACACCTGGAACCGACCATCGACAGCATTGTCCTCCTCCGCTGATCCATTCAGACTCTTAGAACTGAAACTTGCATACTTAATGAAGCTGCTTCAGATGGAGGACTTACATCATCTCAGGCCTCTCTCCGTGATCCAGTGTATAAAAAGAGACTGCTACAAACCACAAATGTGAACTTGGGGATAACAGACTGGCAGAGTGTGTTATTGTTGTTCACCCGGCGCTGACCCCGGGCTCAACGCTGTCCTTTTAATTGTGGCTGTCCGAGACTGTTATTTTGTCTCTTAATAAATTTCCAAATTTTGATTTATCGAATTTGGTCCTCTCATTTATAACATTTGTGTTTAGAATTGGATTTTAATTTGCTGGGTTTTGTTTGTTTGTTTGTTTTGTTTTGTTTTGTTTTTCCTCTTAGCTCATTGCATTAGTCTCCCTATCTCCCTATCCTTACTTTGGTAATCTTGGTAATCTTCTGCATTGCTGTATTCCTAACTTGGCTTTAATATTTCCTCATTGCTCTGTATTCCAGGGTTTCTTTGAAAATGTTCAAATTGTTCAAAAATTGGTGGATTTTTTTCTTTACCTTTCTAAAACAAATCTATTTGCTAAATATAAACATAATCATTGTGTTGGGAAAAAAAAAAAAAGTTAAATACCATCTTGAGTTCTGTTTCTAACAAAACAAATTTAATTAAAGTCATACCTTATAAACAATCAAATATTAGCTAATCTTAGCCTAGGACTTTAAAAGAAGGTCACTCTGCTTCTCTTTTTTATTTCTTTACTACAGCCACGTAAATATGGAGTCTTTGCTTTCCTGGTTGGTTGGGGTTACATTTGTTAATAAAAAAGGTTAACCACTATTTTGTAAAGAAAATTCTTCCTAAACAATAATAAAGAGAAAGAACCTAAAGCATTTCTTACTAAGGAATTGGGGGGGGGGGGGGGGGGGGGGGTGGGGGGGGGGTGGTTGGTTGCATAATTTTAATTCCTGAAACTTTCCATTTTCTTGGATGTAGAAGAATTTTTTTGCAAATTTTGTAAAATCTGAATGCAAATTTCATTCCAATTTCACTTTTTAAAGTCAAAAGTTGGAAAGAATACTTTTAAAAGTTGATTAAAGTCTAAAGAAACAATTGATCTCTTTCAGCACTTTTTAAAATTTGTTTCAAATATCTGTAGTCATGAATTATCGATAAGGGAGGAAGGGTCTTATTTCCTGCAAGTGAAAAGTAATTTTGTGTTTAATTCTATTTCAGATGTGTCAGTTCAAGTTCACTGAGAAAATGTTCTCCAGTAGTGCACTTTTTAATGTTCTAGTGTATCTTTTATTGGTTGCTAAGGTACAGTCTGTGAATGGGTGTTTATCTGTACATTACACCTTATGGAGAAATTTGCCCCACAGAAGTTTCAAGGCAGAAATTTTAGAATTTTGTAATATTGCTCCACTACTGGAAGTTCTTCCAGCTTTGTGATAAGAATATTTCAATCCCGTGAAAGAAGAATGTACACATTTTCTTAGGAGGTAAACACAAGTTTTACTGCTGTTCTTTGTATGGTAATTAAAGTAGACTCAGTGGCATATATTCATCATGGTTGAATTGCCAGTGCTTGAAGGGAGTTACTTTTTTGAATTCTTCAGAATAACTTTATACTGTATTGCAATCCTCACTTACTACCTGCTAGCATCCTCACTCAGCCCCTTCTGAACTCTTCCATTTGACTATTGATAGAATGCAGCATCTGAGGCAAGCGCGTGGTGTAGAGCAGCTCCAGTTTAAGAATATGATAGAAAATGGCTCTACAATCAGCTAAGCCTTTGACTGCAAAAGTAATTTATCAGGTTTGAAATTCTGTTGCCCTTCAGACCTGATAGGTCTGAGTTGACCCCCTTTTTCATAAGTGAGTTAAAAGTTTCTCTGTTGAACTCCTCATGGCTTCTTCAAACAAACAAAAAGACCTGACCTGCTGAAAGTGGCATATTACTTGTCTGTCCAATATCAAAGTGCTTATCAAAGGCTCCTGCCAGAGACAGAAAATAATTTTCTAGAAATATCTACAGTTCTTTCATCTTACCAAAGTGAATTGAGATGGACCTCTGGCTCCCAGAATGCCTTGAGAAATGGATAGTACAAGCTATTCTATAAGTGAAGTATGTAAATGGCTGGCAGTCCTTCTGGTAACCTTGAGAAATAAGCAGCAAACTGAATATACAGAGCTGCCATTTCTTCTACCAAAACTTGTAATAAATACCATGTTTCAGGCAGTATATAGCAATAAAAATGCTGTTTCAGCATGCAGACACTGAGTCTGAAATTGTACAGGGTGAAATAATGCAGGAAAGACTGTTTTTCAAATAGTTTGTACATTTGGTTTTCTCACACTCAAACATAAAAAATGCTTAAGCACAATGTTGAGTAAAATGAGTTTATTGTTCAATGGTCATTTTCAGGCTTTGGGTTTCAATATTGGTGGGGCAATGTCAACTGTGCATGAGCTAAAAAAAGAGTAATTCTGGTCAGAGAATCTGCAGTTAAATGAGAGTGGGAAATTATTACTTCAAATGTTTCACTCCAATTAAAACCTCTACCAGTAATAAAAAGAAGCTATTAAAAGGACTTGAATGAGAGAAAGTAAAAAAGTTTAGCTAAATTAAATAATAATAATAAAAACTATAAAATAAAAAAAGTTTTATAATAAAAAAGTTTTATAATAAAAATTATAAAGATAAATTCATTGCCCATAAATGATGTAAAAATTATTTATTTGTCTTATCCTTGTTTTTTTATTAAAACCAAGATTATTTTACTAATTCATGGCTATGAGTGCTCTCTAGGTCTGACTAGTCATGTCCTTCTTAAGGAAAATCAACTCGGCTTAATCCTGAAAAGGCTCAGTAGCTCCTATAGTTTTGAGTATCATTAATACTCACTGAAACAGAAATAAATCATAATGTGAATGTTCAGCACCTTTTAGGAAGCTGCCTATAAATATTAAGGCTTCATATTAGAAACCTTGCATTCTGAAATTTATATATGGTGTGGATAAATCAAGAGATGCCTTTATCAGCAGGTAGATGGAATACTTCACTGATAGAATAGCAATCATGAAACACATTTGAAAACTCTGAAAGGAGCAAGAGCTAAAGCACTGAATTAAAGAAAAAAGCATGCAGGAAAATATTCTCTCTTGTGTTTGGACAAAGGAATGAAAAAAATGGCTGTAAAGGAGAAATGCTCCTTAATGCTCTGAAAAAAAAATCTGGTGAGATTAACAAAAATTACTCTACTGGCAGTCATGAGATTTCTCTTTCAGAAGAATGAAGTTACTATGAAAAGGTTCAGAAAAGTGAGATCATAGTCTGTAGACTCGATATCAATATTTCTGCTGAACTTCTCACTTCAGGAAAGGTATGAGCCAACTGAAAGAATATCAGAAGATATTAATGGGCAACACCTTTCGCCTGTGGCAGAATGACTTGATTCAGAATGACTGAATACAGAACGTGAGGAAGGGATGACAGTATGAATGTAGTTTTCAGCTATGTGGTAGGTTGTAAAGAGGTAGGGTCTACTTTGTTCCACAAGGGAAAAGGATAAGACAATGGTAGGATAAAAATATGACAAGGCAAGAAATTAAATATTATAATAATAATAATGTGTAGAACTGCAACAACTTGCAGAAAGGAAGGCATTGGATAATTTTCTTCTTTTCTTCATTTTCTTCTAAAATTAGAAGAAAATGAAGGCAATCGTCAGGTTAGAATAGCAGTGAAACAAAATGCCTGTGAAACTTGTAAAGTCTAATATCACTGGAAGAGAAAGAGAGAAAGCAAATGTTTTCTGAGACAGAAACCAAAGCAGATGACCTTCTGTCATCACTTGTAAAGGTTTTTTTAGGTTAAGAAAATTTTCCTGGTAACAGAAAGGAAAGGTACAACAAATCATATGTAGATTTCAATGTTTTTTTTCCTCTGACCAGCATAATAGAGTGCTCTTAGTAATCAAAACAAATCTAAGCTCTTGACAGGAAAACAAGTAAAATTTCTCCTTGAAACATTTCAAGTGATTTAACTTTCAGTTTTTTTTTTTTTTTTTTTAGACAATAGGTGTATATTAGTCTGCTCTTAGCTTCTTTTCAATTATGAGATCAAAGCAAGGAAAAAAGCATTCTTTTACCTTTTCACTGTAGGAATTCAATATAACAGCTAAATATTCAGTCAATAATCATGAGAGCTCATTGTGAGAGAGACAAAACATAAGCATTCATTGCAATCGTCTTAAAGAAATCTTTGTTGCTGAAAAATGTTATATAAGTAGTAAAGAAGGAAATGTGTAAGTCAGAGAGTCAACTATCAATATTTGTCTATTAAAGGACAAAAGCAGACAAGTCCATTTAGGGAACACAAAGTAAGAGTACTTTCTCCATGCCCCCACATCTCAACTGGGGAAAATTTAATCCTGCTTCTTTCAATGAAATTCGGAAAAAACAACAACAACAACAAAAACAAAACCCAGCTTTATTATCTAAAAATCCTAAAATTGAAGAAAATTTTTTTTTTTTTTTTTCATGAGTGAAATCAGGACTATAAAGCTGTGGTCTCATCTGGATTTTGAGTAATCCTTTATTGCTTAAGATATTTGGAAAAAGCTCTGTTTTACTGTGCTGGTTCCATCTAGCTCAGTCTAACAGCAGAGGCTTCTCAAAACTCTGTCTGAGAAGTTCAGTACTACTTGGAAGTGTAATCTTCGATATCAGACCTCAATGCATTATGAGAGACAGGAAAATTTTAAAATTTTGCTTAGGGATTTTTGAAGCCAGTTGATGGCATCTGAGTTGAGATAGGTAATGCAAATACCAGGGCTTAACAATCAGGGGAAATCAATAGGGAAAAAAGACATGATAATAATCAGTAAGGGGCCAGATGTACATGCCAAAGTCTTCAAAGAGTAGAAAGATAATCAGAAAAAAAATGAATAAGTCTTCATTCATTGTCTAGAACACATTATCTCTGTTGAAAACAGAAGGCAAATATTTCCCCACATTTACATAACATTCCTCTGTCTGTAGTAGTAGTGGTAGTAGTAGTAAAAATATACCAAAATGGATATAGAAGAATATGTATTGAAAAAAATACTAAAATAATATAATAATAATATTGTAAATACAAAACAAAGTAATTTTAAAAAAAGTCTACTGTATCTAGCATCTAAAAATTAGAGACAATTTTGAAAATGTCATTATATTTCTTGAATTTTTAATCCTTTTATTGAGAAGATTTATTTATTCCAGTTTAACCTTTTTATTGTTGTTTTTTGGGTTTTGCGGATTTTTTTACATACTATTAGAAGTCCAAAACCAAGTATTTTAATATTTATTTACCCTTTGTCATCACACAGTAGAGAGGGCAGGAGGACGATGATATTATTAAAGCAATAAGCACCTATAAGAATGATAAACAGGAAAATACAACACTGGGGAACACTGATAAAGAATATTAAACTAAATTTACTGTTAAAATTGACTCTTTGATTTGAAGAAAAATACCTTTCCTGAAATCTGAGTTGATTTAAAAAAAAAGGATCTAAGGGTATTCTACATCCTTTTGTATGTTTAATATAAAAATAAAACATATTTATGGATATTATTATTATAATATTAACAAAAAACCACATTTTGTAACTGAAACATGATACCACAAAAGGTCTCAGAATATTGAATCGGTTCTGCTGAGTCCACTTAATTGTTCGTATCTTTCTTCTGTTCAGTTTTTCAGAGCTCAGATGATGTTGAAAAAGACTGAGTTAAACAAAGGTATAAATTATTATTTTCAGAAATTATTTACTATTCCATCATTCAAGTCTGTCATCTTCTTGGAATGGAATTCTATGTGTGTATGTGTGTGCATGTGTATGGAAGGATAACCTGTTTGCTAGAGCATCTTATTTAAAAGGCAGTAGTTTAAAATATCACCTGGTTTTGATTATTATCAAAGTGGCAATTTGAGGAGCCAATAACATGGAAATTAACACAATACTGTAGCTAATTTGTATATGAAAATTGATTTTTTTATTTGCTTTACACAAATAGTTTTGGATGTCATCGTAATGACACTAATTTATTAATATTGATTCAAGGTGCACATATCAAGGCAATCCCAGGCACAAATGCAGGCTGGGAGAAGAATGGGTTGAGAGCTGCTCTAAGGAAAAAGGCTGAGTAATGTTGATTGACAAGAAGTTCAAGATAACCCAAAAATGCACACTTGCAGACCAAAAATCCAGCTTTATCCTGATCTGCATCAAAAGCGGTGTGATCAGTAGGGCAAAGGAGGCAAGACTGCCCCTCTACTTTGCTCTGGAGAGACCCTGCCTGGAGACCTGCATCCAGCTCTGGCTGCAACACAAGGACATCAACCATTTTTAGTTTCTAAATTACATTATTATTTTAGATATAACTCAAAAAAGCTCCCAAACAACTGTAATTATTTTCTCTTTTCTTTATGACTTAAATGAGAAGAGGAGGTTGTTTGTTTAAATACGTGCGTGCCCCCATGAGTTTTTTCTAATGTTTAGCATTCACTCAAAAAAAAAAAAATTAATCTAAATTTCCTTTTTCTTCCTGCTGTAGATCTCAAGTATATAGAGACTTAATTTCTCTAGGTACTGCATACTGATTATCATTGCCTATTATTAATAGCAATCACTTTTATACCAAAGAGACCAAAAATGTATTTTTCATTTTCTTGTCTATTTTTTAAATCTCAGCTAAGAGTCACAGTATGCTTTTTATCATTACTATTTCCAAGAGACTGCTAGATATGATTCTATAATGATTGCTACTATTTAGTGTTTTAACTGCAGTTACTGTAACTCTAGCCACCAGTCTCTCTGGATTACTCAAGACTAAATGATTTAGGACTGTTTCACTTCCCTTGAGCTATTTTAGCAAATAGCTAAAGGGGTTGAGAAAATAGCTCAAGGGGTTGAAAAAATGTCTTCTCAGAGCTCTCTTATATTCTGACATTAAGTTTGAATCTGAGTAAGTGTCATCACTTATTTAAAGATAATAGGTATTTCTAGAAAACTAAACACACAGGATTTTATAAAAAAAAAAAAAAAAAAAAAAAAAAAAAAAACCAACTTGGAGAAAATAGCTCAGATATAGATAAACTGCAGTAAGTTCCCTACAAAAGTACATACAAACAAAATATAAAACTGAAGGGCAGCACTGTTTTGTCATAAGATGTGGGAATACTGGATAGTGTTCACTGGCACATAGAAGGAAGCCACAGTCACACAGGGCCAAAGAGGGAAGAAATATAAACATTTCAAGAGAAATTCAGAAAATTTGTATTTTAGAACAGTATTTCTTTGGGTTACACCTGTTTGATTCAAGGCATATTCATACACCTATGAATTTGTATTTGCTCTTCTGTATTATAGATATTTTGCTGAATTCACCTACTGACATCATACACTTTCTTTAGATAACAAAGGCAAATAATCATCCAGAGAGCCATTCAGATGCCACATGATCACAGCTTAACATCTGCTTGAAACACTGATCAAATTACTGAGTCCTTGTAGACATCCACCTAGCTTAAATTAATTAGATAATTCTAATATGCACTGGGAAAAAAAAAAAAAAAAAAAAAAGCTGAACACTAATGCTTCTTATGAGGCAGCCTACAGTAAAGCACTGCCAGTCAGGTGTGTACTGTCTGTGCTGTGCTAATGCCTTAGGCATGTGTAGAGAAAATAAAAGATCACCAGCGAAACAGAGCACAGATGAGCTGCTAACAACTTTACTTCTTTGTAACACAACTGTGGAGGGAGACACAGGGTAGCAAGAACCTCAGCAGCAACTTCTAAGAGTCTTTATAAGATGTGGAGAAAATCAAATAAGTTCACCAGGAGTGATGTAATTAATGAGGTCCTCTACATCTAACTTAGAAAAGCAGTTTGCAGAGATGTAACAGCACTAGTGCCTGATCATGGGGAATATCCAGCATGGGCACCCTATAGATGCATGAGCCCACGGTACAATTTCTGCATGACCTGTCATGGAGTTGTCTAAGAAGGATGATATTTTTTTTTCTTGTGGATGCTGGACCACTGAATTTCAGATTAATAATCAGTGGACAAGGAGGCAAAAAGAAATTTGATATTCACAGTGGATATGACACAAATTTAGGGAAAGCACTGCCCTAATTTTGGGAGAATTCCTATCCCTCCTGTGTGACTTTAAAAACAGTATTTATAAATGTTCATTATAAATTTGAAGTCATTCTCCCCTGTCCTGTCACTTCATGCCCTTGCTAAATGTCCCTCTCCAGCTCCCTTGTAGGCCCTCCCTTGTACAGGGAGGATGCTACAAGTTCTTCCCAAGATCTCCTTTTTCTCCAGTTTCATGAAATCTGGTGGCTGGATGGGCAGTGTTCTTTTTTGTCTGGCTCCTCTCTAGATTGTGAGTGAGTACCTTCCTTGAATTCTTGTAATTCTAAATTCCTTTGTCCAGGTTTTTTCTCACACCATTTATCTGAATCTCTTAATCAGCAATTCCTAGAGTGTCCAATGTTAATTTCTTCTAGTTAATTAAAACAACAAACAAACAAACAAAGACCGCCCCCAAAAAGCAAACAAACAAACAAACGAAAAGCAACAAAAATCAAAACAAAAAGAAGAAAATAAAACAAACATCAAACAACCAAAATAACCAAAACAACAATAACAGAACCAGCCAAAAGTCTCTAATTTGCTGGACAGGTCTTAGTCTCACAATTTATGAGTTTTCAGCTTCCTTGTTATGGTCATTTCTCACTTAGCCAATATCATAGGCCTTTCAATAGGTTACTTGTAGAGCTGTCTAATTCAAAATAATTCAACCATAGACATGAATGTCAATAAAGAGGCATTCAAAGTGGGTGTCCCTCTATGCTTAGCAGTGCCAGATTAGTTATTTTTTTCCTTTTCAAAAAAGATATTCTACTTTTCAGTATTTCTTCAAATACCTGACAGTCAGTGTGAATTGGGTGTGCCTTTTGAAAGATCCTTTTCTTCCTTCTCTGCCTCACTTTTATTCTTTCACTTTTTCTCTTCCCCTTCCCTTCCCCACTTTTATTTGTTCTAATCTGGCAGGACCAAAACAAAAATTTCAACTGACCCCAGCCAGCTCCACTATTTCTTCACCTCCTTAAAGCTGGTTCTTATATTTTGAAATTTGACATGTTCAAAAGGCTGTAATCAACTTATTACATGAAAAGATTTTCTGCAAATTATTACAGTAAAAGAATTAAGCATCTACATCCAGTCATAGATATCTGGCACCCTTTTCAAATACTTTATTCTTCTATGAAAGGCATTTAAAACATTAAAATATGTCCCAAAGTTTGAGGGTTAATAGCATCCGCATATGCATGAGAAGAATTATTCATATCTTGATAATATCCTTAAATTTCTAATTAAATTTATAAATTATTCAAATATTATTAATTACATATTTAATATATTTTTCAATGTACTTCTGGCAGACTTTTTGACTTCTTAAATTCTGCTTTAAGTGTATTGTTGATTATCTACATGTATACATAATTTTCTCTCTTGGTTGCTAATCATAATCTTAAGTGTGCTCTACAGAACTTGTAATATAAAACTTACCAAATGGAATTCGCTTTAGGAACAAAAATTTCTTGAGATCAAATGATAAGTGTTACATAGAGAGGAAGAAAGCTCTGTGCAGAATTATGATTAAAACATTTAAATCATTTTCTTCCCCTCTCTCGATAACTAACTTTGCAATTTACTGTCTGTCTTGGTTATGTTCCCAGCAAGTTATTAACAATTAATTAGCAATACATCTCAAATGCTCTCTGCACTACTGTATTAATTGCATGGCACCAAGATGGGACTCCACTTGGTAAATAAACTCTAGCCATAACCATTTGTTTCTAGATGAGACTTTTACACAGTTCACATATATTTTTCATGTTATATTCCAGACTTTACTCAGATGTACTGCTAGGAGACATAAAGATTATTTATGAGCTTTGGGTGAAACTATTCAACTGTTCTACAATATACAGAAAATGGAATAATTTTGCTTGTATCATACCCCTCTCATCAGTTCCCTAAAGGTTTTTTTTTGTTTTGTTTTGTTTTGTTTTTTTCCTCCCTTTAATTTTCATTTTATATCAGGAATCTTGTTCTTTGCATTAAGAAACTACAAAAAGTTATCTCCCAAGCAACTGCTGGATTATTAAAATAAAGGCACAAACCTGCAGATTCTGAGCACGTTAAAATGAAAAGATATCAAAAGTAAAACAACCAGTTGTTTTTCATACACTACATAAATGCTATACATATGTGTTCAATAATAAAAGCGACACTGCAAACCACACCGCCCCCCGCCCTCCCCCCCCCAAATAACATTTAATTTACAAGACATTGTATTACAGGAGTGAATTAGTGCAAGAGAATAAACTTTGTTGGGTTTTTTTTTCTGTTAAATTATCATCACCCTTTCTTCTATATTTTTAAGTCATATAAAACCACTTAATCTTCAACCAGAGCAATTTTTGTCTCTTTAGTAATAAGAATATTAGAAATAGATGCAAATGGTGCAGAATTAGGTATACGCAACCAATGTTTAAATTGAATCCAAAGGTTAATTTGTATATATATCTTCTGTTAACATCATCTGGCGACAATAAATATGATCAGTTTAAATAATTAATTACCTCATTATAAAATATTGAATTTATTTCAGTTTCATTTATCACACATTTAATACATTCATTTTTTCTTTATGATATTTATTCATTGGTCATCTTCAATTCACATTTTGTCTCCTATATATTGAATTCAATTTATTTATTTAGTTGATATAATCATCAAACCCTTCATATTTTTAAGTAATATAAATGAGAGGTTGAAAGAAAGGCAAAATACTTGGATATGAATGCTGCTGTTTCAAATCAAGTTAAGCTGTGTTAACTTGCATGTATCTTTTAAAAAAATAATCCATAGTATCCCAAATAAATAAAAAAGCCACTCACAACAAAACTCCACAAATACTAAATACATGAAGTTACAGAAAAAATTGACATCTGACACCTTAACATGAAATACAAGGAGTACACAGATGACTCTTTTGGCTCTTGTAGCAGCTTACTCTTCGACTAACCCTTTTTTTTGTATTAAAAATCAAATGTAATTAGCCACCTTTTTTATTAATGAAGAATTTTAATTTCCATACTTTTGCCTCAAGCCATTGACTTTCATGCTAAGTCTGTTGTTCTGGAAACATTATAGGCTTTCTTCCCAAAATACACAAAAGAAGATCAACAACTTAAAATACATTTGAAAGTCTTACCATGCTAATAGGTCCAGGAAAATAGAACATATCACTGAAGTGTTTTAAAAACCCTGTAGCACTTGGGAATCTTCCTACATGACTTTCTAAAGATTGATAACACTCAAAGTATAACAAGTACCTTGACAGTTGTGAAACCAGCTATTGAACAGATTTTTCTAAATTTCTTCATTTTTAAAAAAATACTATTTTGTTAATTTGTATTTTGTCATAATTCTCTGCACAAATAAAGCTGGTTAATAGTTACAAGGCTTTTGAGAATTGGATTTACACTTTAATTTTCACATCCTGGTCTCATGAGAAGCCCATGGAAGTTCAATTTCAATATAATTTGAATAGATTTATTAGGTAAATCCTGGCTCCAGTGGCTTAAAAGATGACAGGATTTCACCCGCAGACTTCTCAGCAATTTAATATTGTCCAGCACTCTTGTTTTTGGCAGCAACACAGTATATTAATCTCAGGTCCTTTAAGCAGAGCACAGGAATCTCAAAGAAAGCTAACATTTTGGTGATTATTTGCAGCTGTTTTGCAAAGTTTCTATAGAAAGCAACCATATAGCAAAGCTTTTACATTAACGTTTACCCGGAGTCAACATCCTAATGTTGCCTCCAAAGCAGCCATGGACTAAATGCTATTTCTTCCCTGTAGATCTTCTTCCTTTTTTTCGTATCTTTCATAAATCTTATTTTACTTATTCTAGTAAAATTGCATGTTTAGTAAGTTCTTCAAAGCATTGCAATAAACCATGTAAGTAATTGTACTTAATGAAATTAGTAAAGAAATACTAGAAGTTGCCAACTGACCAGGTTCTAAAACTCAAGATGTGCACCTTCCTTAGTTGGAATTAACTTTTGATCTCCAAGGCAGATTGAGATGATATTGAAAACCCATGTTCTTTTAAAAGTGTTGTTCATATTTTGTTTAATTTATGTAGAAATTGAAAACTTTTTTTTTTAGTTTATAGTGGTTTTCTTAAGACTGGTCTACTTCCACTTCTCACCAATGGCTCCCATATGTTAATGACCTCATGACAGAATACAGTGGATGCAATTCTAAATTTGTGGTATTCAGGATGTTAAACAAGATGATGTAATTCATTATACCTGGCCTTGAAAATAATAAATAAGCTTAGCTTTTTATGTATATTCTGTATAGACATACTTCCAGTATGTTTAGAAGATAAATTAGAAAACTAAGAAAATATTGATTTGAATTTAAAACAAATATCCTTCAGGTACTATGTACAGAAACAGTAAGGGGGGAGGGGCTGTGTTAACAATTATGGGTGAAAGGAGAATACTTTTACTTCTGGTTTTCTATAAGAAGGCTATCATCTGCAAATTTTCTAACAGCATTAGTGAAAAAATTCTCATCTGTCAGTTTCATCTTTGATCTTTATCTGAGGGGATAAAACAATGCTCCCTTAAGGCTGAACACATCAGCAAAATCCTTCTGTTTCTTGGAGCTCGTTTAAATTTCCTCTGGAAGTTGTTATCTAAAAAAATTGTAACACAAATCCAAATAATTTATGATACTTTCATAATTCTGCTTAGAAGAAGGCAGAATGAAACACAACAATTATATGTTTTCCTAAGGGCATTGTTGCAGCTTAATTCTTGCAAAGGGAATGGAATGTCTGAAGCCTTCATTTCTTTGCTAAATATGTCACTTACTCCTCATGAACATTCAGTGGGACACAAAGTTTAATATATTATTTTTTGTATATAAACGTAGGTATTTGAATCCACCTCCAGAAAGCAAATTTATTGACAAGCTAATAGGTGACCAAGCATAGCAACATATTTTCATTTTAAAGGAAACAAAATTTACTGTTAGCTAGTTCTATCAATGCTGTTTTTCAAAATGCTTCTCATTTTAATTAAGGAAAATATTTTCATAAGGTCTGGGAGTAACAGCAGTTTTCTGTTCTGCTAG
Organism: Hirundo rustica; assembly: GCF_015227805.2. NCBI lineage: Eukaryota > Metazoa > Chordata > Aves > Passeriformes > Hirundinidae > Hirundo > Hirundo rustica. The sequence continues at coordinate 63,211,575 of NC_053451.1, forward strand.
CAGAAGGATCAAAATTGTTGGCACTTAATTCTACTCCTCTTAGTTCCATAGATTTCCAAAGCAACAAAAAAGTTTTATGAATACAGGATGATTCCAAATAGTAGTCCAAATTTTAGACTTGATTCAGTAATCTAGACACAAATATATACTGTCCTAGGAGACCCTTTACCTTGTCAGAGACATCTAGATAGAATGGAAAAGTTAGACGCAAATCCATGAGGACTGTGCATGTCATACACAGGTAGGTTGTCACAGTTTCCAGTTTGCGCTGACCAGCGCGGCCACAGGCTAGCTCAGTGGGTCTTACTGAGGCAACGTGGTAAGGTCGGGGTGGCAGGCAGGGCGAGCCGCCTCTTCCCTGTGGGAACTTGGATCCCAACACCAGCGACGGGCACGTAGATGGAGCAAGCAACCGCGGCAGCTGAATGAAAGGCGGACTCCTCTGAGCAGGGTGTAACGTAGGTTTATTGAGACAGAGGGAGCGCGGAGCTCTGCACTCTGTAACCTGCTGCCCAGGAGAGACCCCGAGAGCAGGCATGCAAGAGCTTTTAAGGTGGGGTGGAAACAGGGGTGGCGACAACTGGTCAGCCAGTCAGAGAAACTGAGGGGGTAACCGGGGGCGTGAACCATAAAACCGGGAACCAACTACAAAATGGAGGGAGGGGATTTCCAGGGCCCCAGCCTATCACTCGACGCCCTCCCTGGAGCTTTCTAGAAGCCAGGGAAGGGTCCTGGAGTTATAGACAGGGCGCCCAAGGGGAGAGAGAGGGGATTGACAACTGGGATCAAGGGGGAAGGGGTGATTGACATATAACGAACAGGGGCCACTTAGCAGTAAGTAAGTCAGAACCATTACAGAAACAGGGGGGTACATCGAACGAACCACTACATAAGATCTGTATAAATTTACATAAAACAAATAAACAAATCACACACCACCACAGTAGGTTAGCAGAGTAAATGTCATGATCCGACTATTTAAAAAAACAACATGTATTTAGCATCCTTTTAAGTGTAACAGAACATTGTCATTCTTGTTCCATAGCCAGTCTGGACTTTAGTCACCTGTGGACAGGTGAATTGGATTCTATATACTGCCTGACTTGCAATCTTCACTCTAGAAGAACTTGAGCTGTCCATAGCCATGTCACAGCTGCCATCTGTGTATGCATGACAGAGATGCCATACATTGCTCCAAGTGCCATTAGATGTCTGTGTATGTGCCGCTGGATACCATTGGAGGTGCTTCAGAGTTAATGGCAGTAGTTGTCTTGCAAGGACAACCACACCTTCCGACCCATGGCTCCATTGACTACACCACCACTGCCTGTAATGGGAGACAAGAAAACTACCTCCCACAGAAGCATAACAATTTGAGTCATTTGACCATATGTAGGTGTCATCATTTAAGACTATGGTCTGAGGTCCATCACCTGCCTTCGGGCTGTCAGGCTGAGAAGACATGTATCTCACAAAACTATTATGTTAAGCTCACTTACGTTGGAATGCCTTTCGTGAGCGCTGAGGTCTCAGCCTATCTCGTGCACTATGAGGCACAGTTTTCAAAAAGCATTTAGACAATGCTCTCAGGCACATGGTATAATTCTTGGGGTTGTCCTGTGCAGGGCCAAGTGTTGGACTCAATCAGGGTCCCTTCCAACTCAGTATATTCTATGATTTTTTTCTGTGCAATTGAATTGACTGCTAGAGTGATATACATTTAGGTGACTGAACGTTTTAGCACTATACAACTTGTACATTATTCCATTGACTTAAATCCTAACTTTGCTTACTAGACAGAACAGTATTTAGAAGAATTTCAGGCAATGTTCAAGCCATACCTATATTTAATGCTGTTCAGATTTAGTAATATACAGCTTCTGAGGAAAACTGTATTTCAATAGAATAAGTAATATAATAAAAAGATACTCTTAAAACAACACTATTAAAAATTAAAAACTGTTTTAAATTAAAAAAACCCTTTGAAACTTGTTATCTATAATCACATAATGTGAACTTTTTATTGATGGTTATAAAAAGGAGCACAATGACTAATAGCAACTAATAAACAATGGCTATAAGAGGCCTGTATGGATGAACAGGGAGATTCTGATTAAATTCAGATCTAGGAAGAAAACATCCAAGAGTTGAAAGCATGGACAGATGACCCAGGATGAACAGAGATACTGTGAACCTCAGGGGATGATTTTATGAGAACTAAAGGCCACCTGGTGTTGAATCTGATGGGAAATGTGGAGGTCAACAAGAAAGGATTCTGAAGTATATAATCAAGTGTGTGTGTGTGTGTATACACACACACACACACATCAAGTGTGCAAATATATATACATATATAAATACAGAAAGAAAGACTAAGGAATATATAAGTCTGCAGCAGTACGGGAGAGGAGACCTAGTGACAAAAGTAATGGAAAAGAACCAAGTACTCAATGCATTCTTCTAGTTAGTCTTTACTGGTTAAGCCACTCTTCAGGAATCTCAGGTACCTATAGCCAGAAGGAAGGTCTGGAACAAAGAATTTACCCTTTATGTAGGAGGATGGTCTTGGGAACATTTAAGCAAGTTTGACTTATGAAAGTCCACAAGGCCCAGTGGGATGAACCCACAAGAATTGAGGGAACTGGCTTTCCTGATTTTGCATAAGATAGAGTTAACTTTGTTCCTAGTAGCTAGTACATCTCTGTGTTTTTGATTTAGGGTAAAAAATAATGTTGATAACATACTGATGTTTTGGTTGATGCAAAGTAGCACTTATTCTAAGTCAAGGACTTTTCAGTTTCTTCTTCTACCCAGATAGCAAGGAGGATGGAGGTGCACAAGAAGTTGTGAGGGGACAGAGCCAGAGCAGTTGATCCAAAATGGCCAAAGGGATAATCTGTGCTGTTAGAGGTCATGGTGAACAATGAAACTGATGGCCCACTGCTCAGGAACCAGCTGAGCAATGGTCAGCGGGCGGTGATCAATTGTGTCATGCATAATTTGTTTTGTGTATTCCTTTTTTATTATTATTAATTTCCTCTTATTTTCTGTCCTATAAAATTGTCTTCCATATCAATCCATGAGTTTTACCTTTTGTATATAATTTACTCCCCCATCCCACTACGGGGAGAGTGACTAAATGGCTAAGTGGTGTTTAGCTGCCAGATAGGTTAAGTTGCTACACTGGCCAATAAGATGTTGAGGGAACTTTCCATAATATTTTAAAATTAATGGTGATCTGGACAACTTGCTGAGAAGTAGAAGAAAGAAAATATCACTGTTGTCTTGTGGAAGGACAGGAAGAAGGATCTGGAGAACTAAATGACTGTGACCCTCACCTCAGTCCCTAGGAAAGTGATGCAGCAAATCACTGTAGAAACAATTACTAAACAAGAAAAAGACAAGGTGGTTGTGTGGCATGGATTCTTGAAACAGGAATGATGTTTAATCAAGCCAATAGCTTTCTACAATCAGATGAGTGATGTGGATGAAGAGACAACAGAAAAGGTTATTTATGTTAACATCAGCAACGCCTTTGAAACTTTCTCCTGTGAAATCCTCACAGACAAGCTGATAAAATATGTACTTCACAAATGGACAGAGAAGTGGACTGAAAACTAGAACTTCCAGGCCAAGAAAATTGTAATCAGCCATGTAAAGAGCAGATGAAACCCAGTCACCAATGTTGTAGCCCAGGTGCTGGTACTGACTTCAATACTTTTAGTATTTTATTTACATTGTGAAGTAATAATGAATTTTTTGCATCAAAACAATTATTGTAAAACAAAGAAATATTACGTAAGGAATTCTGATAATATTATCCTAGGAATGTGTATTCTGCAAATTATACTTATCAGTCCTGAAAATGATCAGACATCATTGAAATGATTTTCAAAATAAACTGTTTACATACTTATCATTTATTATTTAAAAAATCATGCCAAGCAACTTGACTCATAACTATCAGCTGATGCTGATGGTGAAAATCCACATAATATCAGGTATTTGAGAAAACTCACTACATTTTTTCTGTATGTTAAGTTCTGTACAACCGTCTATCTGTACAAGACAATCATGTTTTATTCATGGTGAAATCTCAGTGTAAGAAAGCAAATACTAGTATTTTTCTGCACTGCACCAAGGTTCTCAAGGTTTTTAAAATTACTGTCCTTCAATAATTAGAATATGAGATCTCATCCCTTTACTTTTATGGAGCTGCATTATGTTGAATCTGAAAATGTACCATGATACATCTGAAAGCCAAAATATAACCTTAGTTTTTGACATCTTTATGAGCACAACTATTTTCATTGGGGGTGGGGGGGGAAAGTTTTCTCTGAGTAGAAAAGCCAGATTTTGTTTTATTTGTTCCTAACTCTCATGGGTAAAGCAGTGAATGGACTGAGGTTTATGACACAGTTTCCTAAGCATCTATTCCTCTAAGGATATAGATATAAGCCTTTTTGAAGTAAAATCCTAATGGAAAAGTATGTCAGAGGATATTAGAAACAGCTGGCTATTCATATTTGATTTTCAAAATAAAACAAAATCAAAACTCAACAAAACCACACAAAGGCAGTAAGTTTAAAGGTCAGACTTTTTTTTTTTCTTCTTTTTTTTTCTTTTTTTTTTTTTTTTTTCTCCTGATATCCAACTATTTTTTTATATAAAAGGTCAGTGTATTTTGACACTCATCCTCTTCTGTTTTACTGAGAAAAAATAAAAACTTCATCAAGATCAATAGTCCTACTATTGTAGAATCTGAAACATATTACGCCCCGTAAAAGATATCCTACTACATACACTGGGCAGTAATAGTTAAACACATAACAATTTGTTAGAACACATTGTAGAAGGCAAGAAGAATAATTGTTTACTTGCACTGGCAATTTTAAAGTCACAGCATTGTGTGTTCTGCCAGTCTTGACAGTGGAAAGAATTCACTGATTTGTTTATATCTGGCAACCCTTACTAGAACTTTATGTTGCTTTCATAAAGAGAATATCATGAATGTAGCTTCCAGTTCTACCAGATTTCTTGTGAACAGGGAAATGAGGGACACACCTGTACCTGGCTTATGCTTTCTAAAATAAATAGATAGCTTACTAAAAGAGAAAAGTGAATCAAATCCATAGGATACCAGCTACATTGCAAGGCAGTGTGTAATTTTGGTGCCTGGTGTCATTTCTATTGTAATTCATAAATGTTAAGTACTTAGTATTTGATGTCAGCTTAACTGAGGAAACTAAGGGAGAAAAGATAATGACTTGGCAATAAAGGATATAGCACCAGATATATGGCTTGAGTGCAGAAATTTTCTTTGTGTACTCTAATAAATCATGCTGTTCATGTTGTTTAGATGTCAGTAGATATCAGAAAGGCATGGAGCTCTGTTGGATGTGGCTATAACACTAGGTTTATCAGGTTTGATTTAGCAACCTTGCCTCCAAATTTTATGAACAGATCTCGGGGACCTCCAAAAGCCAAGTCAATGTTTGTCAGTTTTCCCATAGAATCTGAAGAACAGATCAAGGAAAGTGTGAAAGAAAGAGCACAAGGAGGAAAGTGAGACTAATGTCTGAACTCCATAGAAGACAAATTTTGAACAGTTATGTTAATCTGTATGTCCAGATTTTCTCCACATAAAAGATGGGATAGGATGAGATTCATCTTGACATTTCTAGGTCCTCAAAATTAATCACATACAAGAGAAAAGGAGAAAGGGAAGGGAAAGGGGAAAGGGGAAAGGGGAAG